>NC_142744.1:15822500-15842500 GCF_051943395.1 Hippocampus bargibanti | reverse complement strand
ATTTTGCATCCTCGTGTGCCATTTGCTTTTTGGCGTAGTAAGCGGGTCGGATCAACCCCTGCCTTCTTACTCGCTGTGTTTTCTTTTATTTGTGAATAAACATCCTGCTTGGGTAGTACGTCTTTGCCGCCTGCTTTGGAGTCCCAAACATTCCACTATGTTCCGACGAGTCAGGTGCCGTCACTCTCGCTCGGAACGTGACAGCTACGGATGACTCGGCTACAGGATGTTCTTTTCTCTTAAAATATCTATCCAATGACACTTGCTCTCACTCCCACAGCCACATCACTAGATTTCACAGCCTCCTTATTCTTTAATATCGTACTGATCGTAGATTTCGCCATGCTGTATTCCCTAGCCAGATCAGACACTCGCACACCTCCTTCATATTTTGCGATTATTTCTTTCTTAAATGCAATAGTTGTACGCACTACTTTTCTTTTGTCACTTTAAGCAGCACTTACTTTCTTTGGAGGCATGATTAGGGGCTAAAACTCTTCGTACACCTACATATTAAACGCTAGAGCAAAACGCAGCACATCTGCAAGCGACAACAGTTGGTCACGGAGAGAGCACCCCACCCTCGCGTACGCACTCACGCATCGTATTGGCGTTCGAACACCGATTGGTGTTTGAACGCCGAAGCAGGAATATCTCGAATATTTTGTTCGAACTCTGATTTGTACGAACTTTGAGGCGTTCGAGAACCGAGGTACCACTGTATTGAGAAAATGTTAAACACCAAAATTCAGTGCAGGGGTGTTTGAAATGTTTCTTGTCAAGGAAATATAGTTTCCTACAATGCACACAGTGATTTAAAAAACTTGATTACTGTACACAAAAAAAGAAACGAATTGTTCACTTGTTATATTGTTGAGTTTTTAATGTTTAATAAAACTTTGTTTAGGATTTCAGGAATTAACCTGCAGAAAAAAACATGAGTCTAAATTAGTTGCTCTTCAAAAGAGTCACTGATTATCCAAAAAGCTTTCAAATGAAAGTTTTATTTGAGCCTTGTTTTGAGTCATATTTTAATCATTACAGCTCAATGCACTTTTTAATTGAATGTTTTTTTTACTAATCAGTGCACAATTGACAGCATGTTGATGTATTGTGAAAACCACATTATTCTGATTTTGGAGACTTGACTTTGAGTGAACTCAACAGTTTCAAAGTCTGTTTGCCAATTTTGAGTGTCATTAAAAAAATGTTATTTTATAATCACACACATGTTGAGTTAATGAAATCATAAACTGGGAGATTTTCCTACTCACGACTGTGGTGCGTGTTAAAATAATGAGTGTTGCAAATGTGTCAATTAGAAATAAATAAAACACACGAATGCTTTCATTGTTTATGTATACATTCGATTAGTATAAAATGTATTTTGTTTTTTACATTTTCTTTTGTTTCACCTTACAAATGAACTTTATTGTGTCAATAGTTGCTTTATAAAGTGAGTATTGTGAGTATTGTAGTCAAAATCGGGAGTCTCCCAACCAAATCGTGAGACTTAGGAATCATTTGAATCAATCATTGGCACTTCCTTCGCCTAAGCAGTCTTTTCGTGATTTCCAAGAGGAGGCGCTGTGCACCAACATAGAAAATGTTCTGCAGCACAACAGAAAAGCAGAGATTCATTATCAAGTGTACCTGTACTGTACTGTTCTGTCGTGGTGAAATAAAATGAAGGATTATTGTGACAATGGCGTTCATGGATGAGACTATTAGCATTAATACTTAAGCAGCCCATGCAAGAGTTTTCAATATGTTCAGCAACCAGCAGGTGCAGCCTGACAAGATTTTCATGAGCACACAAGCAGGAGGAACAACACAAACAGTGATATCGCCTCCCGGGACTAAATCTGCCTTGGGAACAAAAACAAAGTACGGGATAAACAAACGAACTGGCTAAATATTCAAATACTGCCACAGTCATATCGTGCAGTGTGCCCTGAGTAAACCAGACCAAATGCACATCATATCCTGTTGAGGTTTGCCAAAGCATGCACTTGCAAACAATGTTAGCAAAGGATTCTAGAACACGTTTTGAGCTAAGAGACTTCCACGGGAAGGTGCCCCAATTTCCTCCATAACGACTACACCTTATTTTAATCTGAAACTATATATACCCGACTCTCACCGGCCTTTGTGATGAGTACACTTGCATAATCCCACTTGTTTCCATTTCCTCCTCTTTAATATAATGTGAATTTGAATAACCTTTTGTCCATTTAAATCTGGCAACCAAAATGTTTTTTACTCCTGTAATGAGTATGACTTGACTCCTTTGTGACATTCAAAAGGGGTTGTGGCAACTCTGATCAACTCTGATGTTTGCTTATATTAGAGCATGACAGATAACATTTCACTAATTATGTGACCGAATGAAACGCATTGTTCGCCATTGTGTGCTTTCATAATTTCCACATGCTCTGCACGGGTGGAGATCCAGTCGAATGAAACATCGAGTGATGGCACATGGTGAAATTACATAACGTGTCTCATTCAAAGCGGTAGTGACGCAGTAAACTGTTGCTACCACTCGGTGGCGTTGAGGGCACGATCACTTCCAGTTTAACTGCTTATCGGGCTCCCTCTCAGTTCGGATTTGAATCAATTTCTTTGAATGTGACACAAAAACAATAAGCGTTTTCACCAAGCTTTCAGGCCAAGGGTGCACAAAACATTTATATTCACAAGGGGTCGGCTTTGAATGAGACAAGACTTTGCCTGGTGAAGTCGGAACACACGTTGCTCCCACGCGGAGAATCAGTGGGCGGTACCATAGAAAGCTAAATTTGCCGTTCGACCAATTAGCGGCAAGGAAAAGCCGCCAATCACAGTGACGCCGTCGTGTACGACGCTTCCGACCAATCAGACGCTCTAAAGCCAGTTGTATCCGTATAAAAATGGCCAGAACCCAAGCTTTAGTACCGGAGAATGGTGGAAACACTAACCCCCCTTCGCAAGACGAAACACTGGACCTGCAAGTCCCTTCGTTTTTATTTACATTTTCTCGTTTCTTCAGGTAAACTATTTTAAACTACCAGATCGATTTATGCCATTTATTCTACCGGGTTTGTCTTATTTTGTTATTGAAGGGTATTTCAAAGCTTTTCTCATTTATAAATGTATACACTAAAATGTATTCGCAGGATTTAGTCCTTGTCGTGTTTGTGAATAACTCCGTGTGAATGTGGTCACCTGGCGGAAACTGCTTGCTGTTGATGATGCAATATTTCTTGGTTCAAGGTGTCGCCATGGCTACAACGTACTCACGGTGTTCGGTGCTCTGCTCTTGACTTTTCGTCGTATTGCTTTGCTTTCCTCGTGTCACCATTTCGACACCAGCCTCCATTTAAAGACAAATGACGCGTCAAGTTATATATTTCTCGTAGATTACTGGATTTTCCTGTCGTATCTCGCCGATTGAGTGCTAAGAATTAACACGGACGCGACGAGTTTTTACCATTTAGTACTTTTAAGCAGCCGATGTCTTGTTTTTCTGGAAAAGTGAACAATGGTGGCCCTTTCGGTGTGTTTTTTTTGGCCCCCTAGCGTCACTTGGTCACGATGCGCTCTCATACCTGCTCCATTTTCTCTTCCTTGTGTTTCAAACTCGTCTTTTTGTCTCGGAACTAGGCCTGTTATAGTAGGAAATTAAAAGCAAGATGGCCACGTCGTCCAGCTCCAGCTTGAGCAAAGTCATCAAGCAGCAATACATGGAGCTGCCTCAGGGGGATAAAGTCCAGGCTATGTACATCTGGGTCGACGGGACCGGAGAGGGGCTGAGGTGTAAAACCAGGACTTTGGATTTTGAGCCTAAAAGTGTTGAAGGTAAGACGCTTTTTCAACTTGCCTTGTGACCTCAAACTGATCTGAAACATCTTATGAATGATTGCAAGTTTCTGGTAAATTTCCATGACAGAACTGGAGGAATGAATGAGAATCAGGAAGCCTTTAATAGTCCCACAATGTGGAAATTTGGAAAGGGGCCCCTAAGAGCCACATACACAACTGCACAGTTAAAAAAAAAAGCACAATCTAATAAGATTCGTTTGAAAGTCAAATTTTTAAAAAGGACCTATATTCTAATGAACAGTCACACTTTTTAAACTGGAGATCAACAATGTGGCTGTTAACTATTACCTTTTCCCCAACTTTTTAAAAAGTTAACAAGTGAACTATTTTACTGTCCCCCTTTTCCCAAAAAGTCTCACTCAGCAACACTCAAAGAATGAAGACTTTCCCTTCTAAGCTCTTCAAGCCAACTCTCTATGCGTCTTTGCAAAACCAGTCCAATGAATAAGTTCTTCATATTAAATGGCAAAAGTCATTGAAATCTGATTGTTAGGCCAGGATGATGCAAACGTATATTTACCCAAGCATATTTTAATTACTTGCTTGGGGCCAACCTTCAATTTAGTATATTAATACGTTTACTACTATTGCTCCTGTTCGTTCACATTAAAAGTTTCAGAAAATTTTGCAACTTAACTCTTAACTCATTTTTAAAAACCGTGATGGACCCCACACCTGACAAGGTAACGATGACAGTGTGTGTACTCACTGCTCTTACAGTCTGTGATGTACTCAAGATTTACGTAAAAACTGCTGTGTTTGAAAGCATTCACTCATTTGCTACTCCTTAATCATGTTCCAATAATTTTTTTTAATACAGTGGACTGTGGTCTGACAGTCCACTCATCACAACTTCGGGATGCCATTGCTGTCACAAAATGATAATGTTGTGCATCAACGACAGCTGGTGGACCTTCTGTAATAAATACATTGTGACATTGTATCGCTGGGTATATACTAGATGAGTGGATGTTACAACAAAGCACTCTACTTTTTTCCTTTTATGCTTTGATGTACAGTGATACATCAGCTTTCAAACTTAATTGGTTGCACTCAGAAAAAGGGTGTGTGGAAAAGTAGTCCAACAGCCACGGTGGCGCTGTTCGGCCGTGTGGTTTGGTGTTCTTCCGCCGGAAACTAGTCCGCCGGCCATTGTGGCGCTCCGTGTTTTTCCCGAAAACTAGTTCGTATGCCAAGATAATATTCTCGTGAATTTAATGTTCGTAAGCCGAAAAGTTCATTGGGTAAAGCATTCGTAGGCTGAGGTATCTTTCCTTCTCTGAATGTGTGCAATACATCTTGGATTTAGCGTTTTCTCATTAGCACAAATGCATTATAGGGGACAGCCAGCACTCTGTGCACATTGGGACAGTACTGCGAAATCAAACTTTGTATTTACTGTACGACATTCAATTACAAAATGTAGGAAAGACAAAAACAATTACTCTTGACGCCACTGGATGATGCCCCTTTAATGACGTCCTGTATAAAAGGGATACAAAATGGAACCAATTTGTCTCAAAGAATTTTTGCCTCCGCCCCTTCAGAACTTCCCGAATGGAACTTTGATGGGTCCAGCACGTACCAGGCCGAAGGCTCCAACAGCGACATGTATCTCATCCCTTCTGCCATGTTCCGTGACCCCTTCCGCAAAGACCCAAACAAGCTGGTACTCTGTGAGGTGTTCAAGTACAACCGCATGCCTGCAGGTGAATCCACTAAGCAAAGTAGCACAATATCCTGGTAATCGTGTTAGTTATCTCCATATCAGCTGACTGACCTTTGAGTGAACTCTTTAAACAGATGGTCACGTCTCTGTCTGCACGAGTATGCTCATTAAGTAGGCACATGCTTGGAGAAATGCAATAAGTGCACCCAATTTGAAGCTAATTTAGGTTTAGAAAGAGCACAATGTCGATTAATCTAGTTAACTGAAATTGGTCTCACATGAGGTGTGTTTGAAGCACTCGCTTTGGTAAAAGAGGGGTTTTCCATCTTATCTGCAGAAACCAACCTTCGAGTTAGGTGCAACAAGGTCATGAAGATGGTAGAAGATCAAGTTCCCTGGTTTGGCATGGAGCAGGAGTACACCATCCTCGGCACAGACGGGCACCCCTTTGGCTGGCCATCCAATGGATTTCCCGGACCTCAAGGTGAGAAAAAAAACCCACAAATGCTGTGGATAGTTTTGGGAAATGAAGCTTCAAATTTGTTTGACGAATCACTGCTATTTTTTGACTAATTAAAATGGAACTGTTGGTTTACATATAGGGGTTTAAGAAATGGCATGTCAGTGTTCTTTCCTCACAATTTTAAGCAGAGACTGCCATCTAGACGAGTCAAAAATACAACAGCTGGTTCATGAAGCAAAGTTGATGCTTCATTTTCTCACGAGTAAAATGCCACCGATTGCATTTGAATCGGACTCCAACGGCTGATTTCTTCCCAGGTCCATACTACTGTGGTGTGGGAGCGGACAAAGCATACGGAAGAGACATAGTGGAGGCCCATTATAGAGCTTGCCTCTATGCCGGTGTTCAAATATGTGGCACGAATGCAGAAGTGATGCCTGCCCAGGTAAGAATACAGTAGACCAGAGATGACCAACTTAAATGCTTCCGTGGGGACCACGGAGGACCACGTACTTTCAAAGTAGATGTATAAGGAAAATTCTATATTTAAATACTGACGATATGTGCATACGTGGCCCGTTGCATGTCCTGTATAAAAGATCCACTATCCCAACAACACGATTTGAAGCAAAATAACATCCGCCATCTAGCTTTTTTTCCCTCCGTTTTCTATTCTATGTCATTTGGATGATCATCAAAATTAATTTGAATATTGTGGAAAACTATTTTATCATATAGATTTTTTTACAAATGGTGAAATGCATGATTGTTTTCCCCCCGTCTATTTCAAGCTTACTGCTAACAAACATTAAATTCACCATCTTATAAACCGTTAAAATATTTTAGCATAAAAATAGGTAAGAATAGGATTTCTTAACCCCATTTGTTTTGGAAATCTCTATCATGTCCATTTTCTATATTTCATATTTGAACTTTTATGACAATCGAGCATATTGGAATGCAGCTAACATTGCATATGACAATTCAGAATCTCCTGAAATGACACTGAACATGTTGAGGGAAAGAATGTTGCATCTCACGTTTCATTGGTGACCGGTGTTTGTGTGTCTAGTGGGAGTTTCAGGTCGGCCCGTGCGAAGGGATCGACATGGGTGACCATCTGTGGGTGGCGCGCTTTATCCTGCACCACGTTTGCGAAGACTTTGGTGTGATCGCCTCATTTGACCCCAAGCCGATCCCTGGCAACTGGAACGGCGCCGGCTGCCACACAAACTTCAGCACAAAGGAAATGAGAGAGGACGGTGGACTGAAGTGCGTATTCTTGAGATCTCATTTGGGATCAAGATTCAGAAAAATAAGAAATCTTTATCTTTTGCTAAGCAAATATACTATGAAATTCTCCTACTAAAAGATAATAAAATCACGTGTTTAGTCTCCATAGGAATGGAACTGTGGTGAACTAAGGATCTGCCCAAAATGTCATTTTATTATATTGTAGTCTTCTAAAATCAGGGCACAATGCATCAAAATTACTTTTTATTAGATGCCAGGCCCAAATCAGAAAAGGGGCGAAAAGTTAATCCATTGTTGCAGCACATAACTCATTTTTGTATGTTTTCTCAATGTATAAATCATCTGAAATGTGGTGCTCCGCATGGCTCAGTTCGAGGTCTTGTTTCTTAGCGTTGGGTCATTGAGAACAAAGCTGAAGATAAGCTTGACATGAAAGAAACAAGGCCATAAGGAGCACAGACTAACTCAACAGATAACAAAATGAGTTCTCTGACACTGGCTGATTAAGTCGGTATTACATAGTGATGCAGCTTTTTGGTTGTGTGCCGACACTTGTGGACCGTCAGGGCTGATTCCTGTTGGCACAACGTGAATGGAATTCTACTTTAAATAGATGATCATTAATAAAAGCTTTTTTTTGCATGGGAGTTTAAATGCAGATGAATGCTTATATTTTCCGTTTTTCCCCCCTCAAGTTGCATGTTGGTGACAACAAAAGATTCCCAGCATGCATGTGGATTATTGCTAATGTACTATAAATAATGACCTGACATATTTAGTAAGTGTAAAAAAAAAATCTTGCCAAGATAGATATTTTTAAATCACATGAAAAGTATGCTGCTAATTTGAGCGTGCATTCTTATGACACTGCATGAAATAGCGATTGCATGTCGTTCGTAACCTCAAAGCATCCAGTTCAAATCATGACATCAAGTACTTCCCAAACTATTATCTCCCGGTGGTCATCAGCTGTGCTTAAGTTTGAAATTTGAACAGTTAGGCTGGCCATTCTAAATCAAGTGTGGTCAATTTTCAACATTTCATGCAGTCCTGAATGCATCCTCAAAGGTCTGTCCCGTCTCTTTCCAGAGCCATTGAAGACTCAATTGAGAGGCTGGGCAGAAGGCACCGCTACCACATCCGTGCCTATGACCCCAAAGGGGGGCTGGACAACGCCCGCCGCCTCACCGGCCACCACGAGACCTCCAACATCAACGAATTCTCGGCAGGCGTGGCCAACCGCGGCGCCAGCATTCGCATTCCACGCAACGTCGGCCAGGAGAAGAAAGGTTACTTCGAGGACCGCCGCCCGTCGGCCAACTGTGACCCGTACGGCGTCACGGAGGCGCTCATCCGCACCTGTTTGCTGGGCGAGGAAGGCGACGAACCCGCGGATTACTGAATCCACAAATCGTGGATTGACTCCCACTGCCGACCGTCACCCCATCTTCTTCCTAAATTCATCTTTCCTTTTAACTTGTTTGCTATTTTCCCTCCCCTGTTTGAGATGGTTTAACCTGCATTGATAAGGCTTGAAGTTGACTGGTCAACTTACAGTTAATTCCTAACTTTGCTTGTCCCAGCTCTGGTCATGGCAGGGTACCTTCCCTTCATCGTGAGAAGGGATTCGCTTTTGCAACAGTTTTTTTTTTTTTTTTTTTTTTCCAGCCATGTCAGTGTCCTTCCCCACTCCTTTCTCCCTCTCCGCTAAACAAACGAAAGCATATGAACACTGGAGCGTAGGGCTGCTAAGGCTGGACAAATGTACGGCGTAATAAAACTTTAGTTCATGTCCTGCTAATTTACTTTGTTGCTGACCTTCCTTTACCAACTTCCCACAGTACTAACTCTTTGATTTTTATGATAAAGTGTATTTCTAAATGGCAATGTCTGTCTTTAGATTTCTGACACACTGGGTATCCTGTGTTGGTACACTTTGTAGATGTTTGTGCCGAGATGGTGTATGACGTTCAAATGTGGTGGATCTGTCCATACTGCCATTTGTAGATTTTCCTCAAGGAGTTTTATCCTTTTGTTAATGCGCCCAATTTGGTAAATCTTGTTAAGTTTACTGAACCTGGGTTTTTTTTCTTGATACATTTAAAACTTATTTTTTATCACAACCTTGCTGTCTTGGCTTGTTTATTTGTGTGGGTGGGAATATTTGACGGCTCAGTAATAAAGCCCAGCTAGGAAGTGTATCAATGTGTTGCTGTTAGTCTCACCCCTTCCTAGTAACAAACGAAAGGAAGTTTGCAAATCGAAAGGGGGATACGAAAGAACGTTATTTTAAACTATAAAGCAAAACCTTTCCATGGGTTGACTAATTTCCTTAATGCGGCAATGATGACCAACCCAAACGATACACTGAAAGAATACAAGTGAATATAGCTTTCCAAACACACGAGTACCAAATACAAATTGATTAAAACCTCATTTACTGACCTTAAAACGTATAGTGATTTTATGTGAGCTCGAGTGTCTAGACTTGGCGCCTAACTGCATTTATGAGGCATGTATTTATGCGCGCGTGGGCTCACTTTTGCGTCACACATTCGTGCAAGACCGCTGACTCAAAGATCGGCATAAGATCAGCCAACACGTGACACAGGATAAGCCGAAAGCAAACACTGTTGTTGGGTTGTCATCGGGAGTGTTAAGTCAATAAAGGAATTCCTAGTATGTCGTTGGGTGCATGCTCTTAAAACAGCTGTTAAACTAGGGGTTTGAATAACTCCTCCGGTTTGGTTTTTAGACATTTCTACTTCATACATCATTTTTATTGGCAAAGTATGTGGAACACACAAGGCATTTGTCTCCCATAGAACACGCTGCACTTATATAAAAAAAGACATGAAAAATAAGTATGGAAGACACCAATAAAGGCTAATCTAATATCGTATTCCTTAATGTAAATGGGAGCTCTCAGGAACAACCGTGAGACAACGTGCTAAATATCAAGCAGAGGCTGGTTCAAGTGAGTACAGAGCTGGAGCTACAATGATTATAACGGGATGATGTTCCACAGGGTTGTGCAAAATTGCAGAGCCACTATACTGGGTTACTGTTTAGATGGTTAATGGCGAGGGGGAAGAAGTTGTTTAAATGTCTGCTGGTTTTGGTGCGGATGGACCGGTAGTGCCTGCCTACCTAGCTGCAAAAGGTGGTGGGCAGGGTACCCAGGGTCGGATCTAAGACATACATGGACAAAAGCATTATACATTACAAAGATATTGCAATAAAATATCTGATCGAGACCACAGAGAGAACGACAATGTTTTGGTACAGTAGAGATTGCGTGTGTGTGATGGCTTAATTGCGTCTGCAGTCTGGGAAGATTCGGATATACTGCCACTCTTCCCCTTGTTCTATCCTTGTTCGTATCAAACAAGACCAACTTGTATTTTGCGACCGCCGTAGTCTGAAACGCAAACACGCGTCAGCATCTCTATATTCAGTCAACCTTTGTGACAGCTCAGCAGTTTTTCTCTTCAGAGATAAGAACAAAGTGTTGAGGTCAGGACACACGTTTTTACTTTTTGGGCCATGAAATGATGAAAAAAAAGTCAACTCGACAACACAAGAAAAACAACATCTCACAGGTCCGAAACTTTCCTCTCTATCGAATGTTCTCTCCTCGGAGTGGGGGAGGGATTGCAAAATTTGCCTTTTGAGACCTTTCCCCTACATCCAAAATGGCCAGCTAGCAGTGCACCCATTGGTCTGCCATAAGTACGTCAGACAATAATCTATGGGGGAGGGGGGGGCTGCTTTAGTGTTCTTTAACAGGACGTCGGCTGGGCAGGAGCTGACATGTGCTTCACTTTGTTTTCTTCTTAAACGTTTCTGGCTGGGGTGACTTTTTTTTCCACACTAAAGCGGGATTCCGGGAGGTGTTGTTCAAGGAAAAAATTTAGCAGAACACAAAACAGTTCATTTCAACAACAACAATATTTTCAACAAGACATCCACAGTTTAACAGATCAGAAAATCAGTTTTGTGGTTGCTAAAAAAACAGCACTGGAAGAGTTTTAACACCTTTTCCCCAAAGGCAATTGGGTGATTGAGTTGTTTCAAAAGAAATAAAATCCAGTGCTTCTGTCATAAACACTATATTTCAAATCCAAACTACAAACTAAAGTTTTCCACTTCCAAAGTAACCCTAAGCATTTTTCCAGCCGTTTCTGCCACGGCATCTGTAGAAGGATGGTTCTGGGATCCTCGGTCATAAGAATTTGAGCACCAGGCATATACTTTTTCATGGCCTGGCTTGTAATGTCTGAGGATTGCATTTCTTGACCTGCCAAATGACTAATGTGCCTTAAATATATACAGGCATATTGCATAAAAGAGTGACCGATACGTGAACCAAAGTGTTCCAGGACATTTCCCATTTTTGCCTCCCCCCCCTACCGCAGCCAACACAGCAAAATGCACATCCAATTCAGACTGGTAAGTGGCCTACGAAATTGTTTACTGCTCAGATGGCTTCGTTTTGCTCTGTACAGTTTAGAGGTCGCATGAGAGCCACCGTAAAGTTCGCCTTCCTGCTTGCACATGAAATGACTTCCGAGTAGAAGGGAAAAGTGGGACATCCGCAAATATCATCCAAACGTAAACCCGTGGACCTCGAGGGATCAATGTCACAGCACACGACAGTATATGGCACCATTTAACTGCACGGGAAGCAAACTGTGATGGTGCACATGTGCTCACAATATGGAAGGTACGTCATAGCTGATATTTTTACCTGCATATTTTAAAAACATCGCATCCCTTAAAAGTCACCAGCAAAAATGTAAGGTCAGGAAGAAAACAAGTTGTTTTGTTCACATGAGTCATAGTTGAAGCAACACTTGGCAGTGCTTCTGTGCCAGTAATTACAATTTACACTTGATTATATGATTTTTTTTAGACATGCCGTGATACTCTTGAAAAGTGACAATACCAATGCCACACATTTGGCAGCACATCCTGGCCTTATTATGATAACTCTTCTGTTTTTCTGTGTGTTCGACTCCCCCCCTCACCCCCGTTCGTCTCCTCCAGAGCACTGGTGAGAAATTGTGGCCCATCCCTGGTATAGCAAGGAACTCATTTAACCCTTGTGTAAGAGTTCCATCCATCCACCCATCCATGTTCTGATTTGCTTTGTTCTCACAAGGGTCCCAGGAAGGTGGGGAGTGGGTGCGTGCTGGCACCTATCCCAGCTGTCTTTGGGCAGAAGGAGACGAACAACCATCCGCGTGCACATTCACACCGATGGGTACCCAATCAGTCTGCGATGTGTGTTTTTTGGAATGCGGGAGGAAACCAAAGTACCCGAAGAAAACCAACGCAGGCACAGGGAAAACATGCCAATCCATACAGCGAGGCCGGAGCTGGAATCAAACCCGGTACCTCTGCAATGTGAGGTCGACACTCTATTTCTTAACTGTTATACAAGCGGCTCATTGACCTCCTATAGAAGAGTTAAGAATGTCAATATAAAAACTCCATTGTGCTATATTACCGTATTTTCCGGCGTATAAGGTGCACCCAAAAGTCTTGATTTTCTTTACCTGCGCCTTATACGCAGGTGCTCCTTATATGTGAAGTCATATTGAGCCACGACAGGTCTCGCAACTTCTGTCAACAGCCACCGACTCCATTTCCCCCTGTAGAAGAAGTTGTGCTTAACCCCAGTCTCTAATGTAACGCCTTACAATGTGGTGTGCCTTATATTTGGAAAACTTTTTTCATTCGTTCAAGGTGCAGCTTATATATGGAAAAAGTTGGAAGATACACCATTCATTGGGGGTGCGCCTTCTACTCCGGTGCACCTTATGCACCAGAAAATATGGTAAGCTGTAAAAACTGAAAACATTCCATGATTTAATCACAGACAATATTATTTTCAGGATTTCCTCTGGAAAAAAAATGATGAAGAATCCAGTATCAAGTGCAATATTCCTGATAGTACAGAGCAAGATACACGTATTTCAACGCCTCTCTTTCAACTCCATAGGTTGGGCATTTGGGGGTCACGAATGATACTGAAGTGCCTCTGTGCCAAACTTGCTTCTCAATCTCACTCATCGTCTTCCCTCTCTTACTTCCCAGCTCAACTAAGACCCTCTATTTGTATGCAGAATAGAAGCCACAGTCAGCCTGGGAAATCTGGAAGCGATGGGGAGACGCTACGCAACAGGATGGAGAGGGATGCTGCTCTGTTGCTGTGACGACCACCGGAATGTACAGGCTTGATCATGGTGGTGCGAGGGAGGAAAGGACGGAGTGGAGGAGAGGGGGGTCGCCATGTTATGTAATTGAGAGAGATTGAGTGAGAAAGGAGGAAAAAAACGAATCGGGGCCTCACAAACCAGAGTGCATAATAGCCCCCTCCCTCGTCAAACGTGGCTTGAGGATGCGAGTCAGACAGCAATAACACACACGTTTTCTGCTCTGGTCACGTGTGTATCTCATTAAATGCGCTGTAAACTTATTTCACAGTTCACATGTAGGGAAGATGCGAAACATTGAGTTTAAAGCTTTTCAGCAACCACATTGTGTGACTGCCTGCATTTGAACGTGTCATTGTGTAACCCCTCCTTCTACTTCAAACCGGTCTTGCTTTCTACATAATGACGGGTAACCAGAACTCTTGGCCTTAAGGGCGTGAAGAGGACATTTTTTTGATCCAGCGTGACAAGGGAAGCACATTTTCAAGCGGGATGGAGGGAAACGTCTGCGGCAGACATTTTTCCGACAAAATAGTCACTTTTTCTACATGATCTAACAATAAAGAACATGATAAGATGTCCACTGTAGTGATTGCAGAGGGTTGTGTCAGGAAGGGCATCCGATGTGAAATCTTGGCCGAAACAAACATGCGAATCAAACCTCTGAAAATGGAGGACACTGATTCGCTGTGGCGACCCCTTGAAAGGAAAAGCAGTGTTGTTTTGACTTCAAGATGGCGCCGCGAGAGGGCCTGCATTTACAGCATTTCTTGTATTTTTTTTTCTCCCTCTTTCGTTTCCTCTTCCTTTCATAACTTTTGCTACTATGAAATGTAAATGTCTCCACTGTGAGAGCAATAAAGGTTAATCCAATCCAATCCAATCCAATGTCACAAAGTCACAGAAAAATAGTAATAGGATCATCATAGCATCGCACAATCAACAAACTTACAGTGTTAAAATCAAGGGTGTCTAACTCATTTTTTGTCACACACCACATTGTAGTTACGGTTTCCTCTCGGGGCCATTATGACTTTGGGGAAGCCATTAGAATTTTTAATCCCCTCCACATATTACATATCGAGAGCATAACACATTCATGAATAAGTAGTTTTCAAATTTGAAGTGTGGGTGGGACAATTTGAAGTTTGGGTGGGACTTTAGCAAGCATCATGGAAATTGATTTGCTTTCATGGGCCAGATAAAATGATGTGGCGGGCCAGATTTGGCCCCTCGACCTTGACTTTGACACCTGTGGCATAAATACTTCCGCAGCAAACTCTGGTAAAACTGGTTTAGTCTGTCGTCCGACTATTGCTTCGTGTTCACACATGCATGCATTCAGGGGAGCAATAAGCACACGGGATCAAATTAATTGTGACATACACCCATACGTGCGGACACATGGTAATATGACCGCAGAGAATAGTGACAGTCGGCTTCATGCTTGACACAAGCAGCTGTTTCCTGCCAAAGAAGCATCGCCATTGGCCGAGCACTCTGGTGTGATTGGCCTGATGCGGCATCCCGCGTGTACCTGCGCCACCATTGGTCACGGCTTGACATATGACACAGTGACACACTTTTCCAGGGTTGAGTTGCAGCAGACGCGTGTATGCCCTAATGCGCACATAGTAAAAGCTTTGTTGGTTTCCTGCTTTCGGATGAGAGTCAGCACACGTTTGCTGTGACTCAAATATACGAGGAAGCGGGTTAGCGGAATTGTGAATGCAGGCTGGTCAATGAGATATTTATAACATACATTAAAATGAATTAAAACTGTCAAATTCTGCCAAAAAAGAAATTGCAGAAGAACAAATACTATATATGTTTTTTTTTAAATCTAATATTAGGTTTTGTTTTTGTACTTTATTTGTTTCTCGCGGTTGAGCGAGAAGCAAATCTATTTTTTTATCTAATGTTTTTTTTTTCCTTTTTGTACTTTATTTGCTTCTTGTGGTTGAGCGAGAATTGTTTTTTTTTTTTTTTTAACTCAACGAAATTTTCCGAACAACAGTAATTTATTGTTGGAATATTATTGGAGTATGTTGGAGTATGTATGTCTGGAGTAGGCCCTTTTTCATACATATGTCAATTATAAGTAGTAAGTGTTTATATAATTAGACTATGGTTAAAAGAAAAGTGTTCACTGACTGTCCGGTGCAACCTCCCTGTGTGGAGTTTGCATGTTCTCCCCGGGCCCGCGTGGGTCTTCTCCGGGTCCTCCGGTTTCCTCCCACGTTCCAAAAACATGCATGGCAGGCTGTTTGAACACTCCAAATTGTCCCAGGGTGTGAGTTGAGAGTGAATGGTTCCTTGTCTCTGTGTGCAGTGCGATTGGCTAGCAACCATTTCAGGGTATCTCCCGGCTGGTGCCCGAAGACGGCTGTGGATAGTTTCCAGCAACCCCCGCGACCCTAATGAGGATAAAGTGGTCTGGAAATTTGATGGTTGGATGATGATGAATATCAGTCAAAAGTAAAAAATGCGTTTCCATGATAAACGTTTACATAACGCAAAATTTGTTCCAGTGCTTTCCCATTGGATAGTCTAATGGGACCGCCAAACAATTTCTGAAATCCTCAGGCATGCTGTAAGAAAAGTGCAAACAGGTTCGTCCTGGTGAAAGTACAGGGTAGCGATGTCTATTTAAAAGAGGACATAATAGGAATGTTGACTTTTTCTTTGCTTAAAGTATACGGGTGGGGTTGTGGAGATAAAGTAAAGAACTCGCTTCAATTTTCATAGTGTGCTTATATATGAAAATGTTTTCCGTGTGCAATGCCTTCCACTCTTGCGTAACATTTAGAATTGTCGATCGTGTTTATACTTTTGAGACTGAGTGGTGAACAGCTGCATAAAAAATATGTCTGGGTTTATTGAAGATCAGTTAAAAATAAATAAATAAACAAATAAATCAATAAATAATAGGTGCTTTAAGGGTTTAAAAAGTTGCTAAACATAGAAACTATGATGGCAACAGTGAGAAGGCGTTTATTTTGTTACTTGCTTTGCTCTGGTCGCCATGGTGCCAAACGCCGCAGTCCATGAGA
Source organism: Hippocampus bargibanti (assembly GCF_051943395.1). NCBI lineage: Eukaryota > Metazoa > Chordata > Actinopteri > Syngnathiformes > Syngnathidae > Hippocampus > Hippocampus bargibanti. The sequence continues at coordinate 15,825,976 of NC_142744.1, read as the reverse complement.
CAGAATTTCCTTTTCCCAAATCGGAGTGATTCCAATGGTGTAAAGCGGACTGTATCATGCATGTCTTATTCTATTCTTCACCCTCTCATGTAGCCACTTTATTCTGCGAAATTGATTTGACTTTGACTTTGTGTCTTTCGTTAAGTTATCGATTCTTTATGGTCGGATCATGAGTGGGTTATTTCTTAAAACTCTGAACAAATTGCAGAGGACACAAGGGCTCATGTTCTACTTCAGAGAGTTCACATTTGAATTGTTTTAAAATCGCAAGTGAAGAACAATGTATCAGCTATTGCAGTTGTTGCCAATCAAATGGTGAATAAGCTACTCTGTAGAGTTCATATGCTTGTAAATATGACTGTGATGACGTCAGTGCTTCCAGCCATGAACCTCATGTCAATTTGTATATATATATATATATATATATATATATCAATTTGAGAATCAGACTTGCAAGTGTCGTGGAATTTGAAATGCTTTTATTTGCTTTTGCGGGGCACATCAAATGACATGACGGGCAATATCTGCCCCCGGGGCCGTGACTTTCACAACATGGCTGCATGTTTTTTTTTTTTCTGGGTCCTCCGGTTTCCTCTCAGATTCCAAAAACATGCCAGTTATGGATGCATGTTAATCCCTTCCACATATTACATATAGCGCACACAACAAATTAATGAATAACTAGTTTTCAAATCTGAAATAAAGAATAATGACTGTTATTGTGGTTTACATCCAAAAATATTAAATTTTGATTAGGATTTTAGCAAGCATCATGGAATTTCACAAGTTTTATTTGCTTTCGCGGGCCGGATTCGGTCCCCGGACCTTGACTTTGACACCTGCGCTCTAAATTGTCCCTTGGTGTCAGTGTGAGTGTGGAAGGTTGTTCGTCTATATGTGACTTGGCTTGCAACCAGTTCAGAGTGTATCCCATCTACTGGGATGTTTTCCAGCGTGCCTTCTGTGACCCTTGTGAGGATAGGCGGACACACGTGCACACACATATATGGATGAGCATACCCGATCCTTGTTGGACAACTAGAGGATGACTTAGCATCCGGAATTGCCCATAAAACATTAGTCAGCGCTGCACACACCCTTCTGCAAAGTAAAGTTTGAATGACGTCAAGCTGGCAATGATGCGCTTGGCACACACTTTGTGTTTGAACAGCAATGGATAAAAGTCAACCTCCCAAGTTGGCACATGCTGTAACTTGTGTTTGAACACTTGAAGGAGTCGCAGTGACACTCAAAGAAGGAAAAACGGAGTGTACCTTTGTTATAAAGTTTGACTCTTGACAGTGGTAAACTGTCTCTAGTCATTCTATTAAAAGCCAGGAAATGGTGATTTACACTGTCCAATTTCATAGTTTCCATTTCTCTTTTCAAATTAGTTATCTTTTGCACGAAATTCACTTTCAGAGGAAGGCTTCATTCTATCTGTTTTCTTCTGTTAAACAGGACTGAATCCGGATTTACTGTCAGTGATGCATTCAGAGGAGCTATTATGTCTAAAAGTGGATTTTTCTGTGCTGAAACTGATTTGCAAAATGAACAAATGGACCACAGCAGCCGAGCACTTTTTTACAAGATCACTTCTACTGAATTCAGCAATAAATATTTTAAGTGCAATGAATTTTCTTGGAAATGTTGTTGGACGGGGCGGTCCGGTAACGAGTGGCTAGTTAGCATGTCAACTTCACAGTGCAGAGGTCGTCAGTTCAAATCCAGCTCCGGCCTCCCTGTGTGGATTTTGCATGTTCTCGTGGGTTTTCTCTAGGTTAGCCGTTTTCTTTCCAAATTCCTGATAATTCTGCTCTGATGATTCCTGCTAATTGAAATTGTTCTAGGTGTGAGTGTGAATGGTTGTTTGTTTCTGTGTGTCCTGCGATTGCCTGGCAACCAGTTCAGGGTGTCCCACGCCTGCTGCATGAAGACAGTTGGGATAGACTCCAGCACCCCCAACCTACCCCACACCCTAGTGAGGATAAAGCAGTTCGGAAAATAAATAAATGTTGTTGGACACACCTGAGCAGCAGTCAATTTGTGAATTTAATTTACATATTCCAGTTGATTGCTTCTGTAGACCTTTGCAAGCACACAAAAGGAAGTCAAGTTTGACCTCATAGCCTGCTCGCTGGCAAACACAAAACAGCCAGCTAGTGTTTAAAGAAAGATGTGAAAGCCAAAACAACCCAAAACAACCGAGCATTCGTCCTACAGCCTAGAGAATTTAAGGGCTGGGAAGACAATAAAAGCACCACTGTTCTTTCTTTGTTTATCTATTCATGTGCTTCTAGTGGTGACCAGTAAGACAGGAGAAGCGTGTTTGACAACTGTCCAATGATCAGGTCGATTGGACAACGCCTATTGTGAACAGGTGTGACAAAGAGACAGCTTATTCTTCTATGATTCACGATATCGGCCATAAGCACATCTCGTACTGTAAATAGTGACCAATAATGCGGAGCAGTTACAGTAAGCAACAGCTAACTACTAACAGATCCAAAGAGTCATACAATAAATTAAGGCCTCAACTTAATAAATGGACATTATAAGGTATTTTAGTTGTCTCTTTTCGATTTACAGGTAGTTTTTACACATCTACAATTTATTGCTGTAAATGCTAAGGGACTAAAATAGAAATAATTATAGTTATCCAATGTATATTTTTCATTTGTAGATTGATTAATAGGTTCTAGGAAATGTATTATATCAAATATCGGATCAGTTCAAAAACATCTGTAGTGTCACTTGAACTACATGGCTCAAACACAGGCTAAAACAAGATAGCATTGCTATTTAGAGAATGAGCAAGAATGGACCATTATTGTAGATTTTAGAAAATATACTGTATACATATATATTTTTCATAAAACAGGACATAAACTATGACATTGTTAAATTATCCGGTCATCAACAGTACACACACACACACACACACACACACACACACACACACACACACACACACACACACACACACACACACACACACACACACACACACACACACACACACACACACACGCACGCACACACATACACACACGCACAAAAACGCACACACTCATACACACACATGCGCACACATACACACACACACACAGACACGCACAAAAACGCACACACTCATACACACGCACACACACACAAATGCACACACTCACACACACACACACACACACACACACACACACACACACACACACACACACACACACACACACACACACACACACACACACACACACACACACACACGCACACACACGCACACACACACACATGCACAAAAACGCACACACTCATACACACGCATGCGAACACACCAGTGACGTGCAGTCAGGGGAGGCAAGTGAGGCAGTGTCTCACCTGTCATCATGGAAAGCTGTCATGGAAATATCAAATGAAAAAATAAATTAAACAGTTATATGTATTTAGTGACTTGTACTTTAAAGTTCTTGTCCATTTAA
>NC_142744.1:15527500-15592500 GCF_051943395.1 Hippocampus bargibanti | reverse complement strand
AGGTGGAAAGGGAGCAAGGCTAGAAGCTTAGGGTCACGGTTTAAGTTGTTCTATCATGGTGAAGACAGAAAGAGAAATGGAGTTGGGGTTATCTTAAAATAGGATTTGTTAGAAATGTCTTAGAAGTAAAAAGAGTATCAGATAGAATGATGAGTCTGAAGCTAGAAATTGAAGGTGTGCTGTTCAATGTTGTTTGTGGGTATGCCCCACAAGTAGGATGTGAGCTGGCGGAGAAGGAGACATTTTGGTTGGACTTTGATGAAGTCATACAGAACATCCCGAGAAGTGAGAGGGTTATAATCGGTGGAGACTTCAATGGACATGGACATGGACGCAGGAAACAAAGATGATGAGGAGGTGATGGGCAGGTTTGGACTCCATATGAGGAACGCTGAAGGACAGATGGTGGTTGACTTTGCTAAGAGAATGGAAATGGCTATTTTGAATACTTTCTTTCAGAAGAGGCAGGAACATATAGTGACCTATAAGATTGGAGGCAGAGGTACACAGATAGACTACATTTTGTGTCAACGGCGCCATCTAAAGGAAATCAGTGACTGCAAAGTAGTGGTTGGTGTAGCCAGACAGCATAGGTTGGTGGTGTGTAGGATGACGCTGATAGTGAGGAAGATGAAGAAACCAAAGGCCGAAGTGAGGACAAAATGGTGGAAGTTGAAAAAGGAAGAGTGTTGCATGACATTTAGGAAGGAGGTAAGACAAGCACTGGGTGGGCAAGAGGTCCTTCCAGATGACTGGCAAACTACAGCGAACATAATCAGAGACACAGGTTGGAAAGTACTTGGTGTATCGAGTGGAAGAAAGGTAGATAAGGAGATTTGGTGGTGGAATGGGGAGATGCAGGAGTGTATACAGAGAAAGAGGTTAGCAAAGAAAAAGTGGCACACTGAGAGGACAGACGAGAGTAGACAGCAGTACAAGAAGATGCAGCGCACAGTTAAAGTAAAGGTGGCAAAGGCCAAACAAGAGGCCTATGATGACTTGTATGCTCGGCTGGACAGCAAGGAAGGCGAGACTTTACAGGCTGGCGAGACAGAGAGACAAAGATGGTAAGGACCTGCAGCAGGTTCGGGTGATTAAGGATAGAGATGGCAATGTATTAACAGGTGCCAATTGTGTGATGGCAAGATGGAAAGAGTACTTTGAAGAATTGATGAATGAGGAAAATGAGAAGGAACAAAGAGTATAAGACGTGACTGTTGTGGACCAAGACGTAGAAAACATTAGCAAGGATGAAGTGAGGAGGGCGCTGAAAAGGATGAAGGGGGGAAAGGCACTCGAGCCTGATGATTTACCAATCGAGGTATGGAAGTGTCTTGGAGAGGTGGCGGTGGTGTTCCTGACTGGGTTATTCAACAAGATCTTAGATGGTGAACAGATGCCTGAAGAATGGAGACGATGTGTACTCGTGCCCATTTTTAAGAACAAAGGAGATGTGCAGAGTTGTACTAATTACAGAGGAATAAAGTTAATGAGCCATACAATGAAACTCTGGGAAAGAGTAGTTGAAGCAAGACTAAGAGCAGAAGTGAACATTTGTGAGCAGCAGTATGGCTTCATGCCAAAAAAGAATACGACAGATGCAGTGTTTGCTTTAAGAATGCTAATAGAGAAGTATAGAGAAGGTCAAAAGGAATTGCATTGTGTCTTTGTAGATCTGGAGAAAGCGTACGACAGGGTGCCCAGAGAAGAGCTGTGGTATTGCATGAGGAAGTCTAGAGTGACAGAAAAGTATGGCAGAGCGGTGCAAGACATGTATCATGACTGTAAGACAGTTGTGAAGTGTGCTGTCGGTGTGATGGAGTCAGCTCTAAGCCCCGTCTTATTTGTTTTGGTGATGGACAGGCTGACAGACGATGTTAGACAAGAATCTCCTTGGACCATGATGTTTGCAGATGACATTGTGATCTGTAGCGAGAACGGGGATCCGGTGGCGGAGAAACTAGAGATGTGGAGATATGCCCTGGAAAGGAGAGGAATGAAGATGAGTCGCAGCAAGACGGAATATATGTGTGTGAATGAGAGGGATCCAAGTGCAAGAGTGATGCTACAGGGAGAAGAAATAAAGAAGGTGGATGATTTTAAGTACTTGAGGTCAACTGTCCAGAGCAATGGAGAGTGTGGAAAAGAGATGAAGAAGCGTGTCCAGGCAGGCTGGAGCGGCTGGAGAAAAATGTCATGTGTGATGTGTGATAGAAGGCTTTCAGCCAGGATGAAAGAAAAAGTGTATAAAACAGTCGTGAGACCAGTCATGATGTTTGGACTGGAGACAGTGCCACTGAAGAAAAGACAGGAAGCAGAGCTTGAGGTAGCAGAGCTGAAGATGTTGAGGTTTTCTTTGAGAGTGACCAGGTTGGATAGGATCAGGAATGAGTACATTAGAGGGACAACTCATATTACAGACTTTGGAGAGAAAATCAGAGGCCAGACTGAGATGGTTTGAACATGTCCAGAGGAGAGAGAGTGACTATATCGGGAGAAGGATGCTGAGCCTTGAACTGCCAGGCAGGATACCGAGAGGAAGACCGAAGAGGAGGTTTATGGATGTGGTCAAAGAGGACATGAAGGTAGCTGGTGTGAGAGAAGAGGAGGCACAAAACCGGGATAGATGGAGGACATTCATTCGCTGTTGCGACCCCTGAAGGGATAAGCCGAAGGGAAAAGAAGAAGAAGGATGCATGCTCATTCCTCTACTGCTACAATGTCTTACTTGCTTAAGGTTGTCCATCGTGTCCGATGATGACATTCCAGCTGTATTTCTTGTGTGACCATTTCATGTTACTATAACCTATTCCGTGTTCCACACTGCTTACCACAGGCAGAGCAGGTGAAGGCATTGTTTGACTGGGGTTCTGGGTATGGGACTGGCATGATCAGAATCAGAATGATCAGAAGAATGTCTCCATTGACGTTTCCTGGTCCGTCGGTCACCTCGGTCTTCCACAGGTTTCTGCATGCCTTGTTGGAGGAGCTGCCGCCAGATGGACCGTTGAGCTGCAATGTCCTCCAGCTGGGTCGGTCGGGTTCAGGCCGCATTTTTTCATGGCAGTCTTCACCTGGCCTTTACAGCGTTGTTTGGGGCTTCCTGCCAGGCGACGGACGAGATGGAGCTCGCCATAAAGCACCTTACGTGGCAAACGCTCTTCTGGCATCCTGATCACATGGCCCAGCCAGTGAAGTTGGTCCTGGGTGACTGTAGCTTCCACACTGGTGAGGTTGGTTTTGCAGAGTATTTCAGTGTGGGGGACTCTGTCTCTCCTGGATAGCCCAAGGATGCATTGTAGGCACTTGATGTGTGCATCCTCAAGCATCCTGAGGTGGCGACTGTACAGGGTCCATGCTTCGCAGCTGTAGAGGATGGTTGACACAACAACAGCTCGATAAACTGTAGTCTTGGTGTGGAGTTTGAGATCTTTGTTTTGAAAGACACTCCTCCTAAGTCTGCCAAAAGATTCTGATGCCTGTTTGATCCGGTTTTGTATCTATCTGTCGATGCTGCAGTCGTCAGAGAGAAAGCTGCCCAGGTATTTGAAAGAGTCCACTATTGCTAGTGGCTTATTGGAGATGGTGAATGTTGGTGGATGAACTGGAGGAATGGATGCCCACTGACAGATTACCTCAGTCTTTTCCACATTGACAGACAGGCCCAGTCTACCATAGGCATCTGCAGCAGATGAGAGACTAGCTTGTAGTGCTTCTGGTGTGTAGGCCACAACTGCACAGTCATCTGCATATTGGAGTTTGATGACTTGCTCTGATCTTACTTTCGTGACTGCCTGGAGCCTCTTGATGTTGAATAGTTTTCCATCAAGCCGGAAATCTATGGTAACCCCACTGTTCTTCTCGAACCTCTCATGGAGCAACATTGTCACACACAGGAGGAAGATGTTGAACAGGACTGGTGCGAGGACACATCCCTGGTGTACTACAGTCTGCCACATTAGGGTCGCATACTCTCACAGTTTTTTGGTCTGGAATGCCCCTGTGGGGATACTTTAGGAAATGTCATGAAACATCTTTAAAACATGGTTTGAAGTCTCTCAGAGCAATTTGCCCGTGGGTACCTCACTTTGCAGTCTCTCAGAGCAATTTGCCTATGGGGACATAAATTGAGGTCCCCACGTTTCATGACATTTCCTAAAGTGTCCCCACGGGGGCATTCCAGACCAAAAAACTGTGTGAGTGTATGCGACCATAATGTGGCAGACTGGTAACTGTACGCCAGGGATGTGTCCTCACACCAGTGCTGTTCCACATATTTCTCCTGTGTGTGACACTGTTGCTCCATGAGAGGATCGAGAAGAACAGTGGGGTTACCATAGATTTTCGGCTTGATGGAAATCTATTCAACATCAAGAGGCTCCAGGCAGTCACGAAAGAAAGATCAGAGCAAGTCATCGAGTCCCCACCGGGCAGCATGCATTCAGGTTGATGTCCCCACCGTGGCACACGAACGAGAACATACACAAAAAACAAACACTACTCATTGCATAAAATGGTTAACTTTCACCTCACTTGAACCTGGCATTCAAACGTTTTTGGCACCCACTGAATAAAATTGCAGCTGAAAATTAGCTGGCATGGCATGTGGCTTACTTGAGTGTCAGTTTGTGAGTGATGGCTGCATTCATTACTTTGGTGTCATAATTCAAAAGACATCGCATAACTACTGGGAAAGTGGGTCAAAGAAAGAAAACTTCAGTGTCACTGGCCCCGATTTAACATGTGAGAACGTTTTAAGCTTAGTTTTGGCTCCCTTCCCCCATAACGAATCACAGCAGCCCTGAAACTAATACTCACAGAGAAGTCGGCGCAGTAACTAAATTAGCTCTGTACAGTACATGTGGCCCCACGAGCGGAGACGGCAAAGGTAGAATTCACCTCAGGGTCGGAAAAGTTAACACACAATCCAGCAGTGTAGCATACCTGATGAGCTGATGTTTTTATGTATGAGGGTTGCTGCCTCTCATAATACCTCCATGAAATGAAGAAGCAGATGGTAGTAAAAGTCACATGTCGACATGTTAATGTTGCCTTAGTGCGTCAGTGGTTTGTGAGAGTAAGAAAGAGAACTCTATGATTTGTGCAATCCATCATCTGGAAACATCTTGTAGTAGATCTATATTGTGGAGGGGTGCAGTGTATCGTCAGTAATATTTGCTGATTTGCAGGCTCAATCTGGACAGGTTGTCAGTCAATCGCTGTCACTTCTGCAAAACGCTGCCCGTCAAAAATAATGACAGTTGAATAAATACACTTCAGGGTAAAACAAAGTAAGACCATTACGTACAGCCAGTGCTAAAAGAAAGGTTTTAAAATATTTTACAATGGTGTGTCATGCATGTCACTCCAAGGCCTTCAGTAGTGCTACGTTAATCATTAGCTGCAACTGTAAAAAAAAGTGTGGTGTAATTTATGGCACGTCCTGTACTGTACTAGAGGGTACAGTTAGCAAGGAAATAACTTGTGAGGAAATAAGTACTGTGATAAAAGTGTTCGCGTTTTAAACATCAAGGAGTGAATTCATGATATGGGATCAGAAGTCGCTCTTTCACACCACAGAGAAGATGATGGTGAAGCATCAATAATAACCTCATAAAATTGCAAGATTATTTGCTATTTTTGCTAGGTCGACCTTTCATCATGACTTTTCTTGAAAACGTCATCTTAAAAATGGCTTCAACAGAAAATCTGCAACCAAATTCATTTCTTATACTTCTTCAGCCATTGTGGGTTGACAAAACCACTATACAATCAACAAAATAACTTTGCTGATGCAGCTCACAACTGATATAGTGTGCTAGCTCTGGTCAGTATGCTCTTGTCACTTCCGGCTAGTGATACTATAATTGACTGGTGACTAGCGAATCATAGTTTGCATAGTTTGCGAAACTCGTTGACGTTGACCAGCACCTGCAAAAAGGCGCTGGGACCTCTTTTGGGTTGCATCTGTGTAAGCTCTCAGCCGTACGGGAGTGGTCCTTCAATGAAAAAGTTTCTTCAGCCGTCATCTGTACTTCTCTGAAGGTGTTGGGTTGCCATCTAAAAATCGAGTGGTTAAAGAAACAGTTTGATCGACATATTTGATGCTGCAGGGCCTGCAATACTGATTGTGAAGGTGTACAGGTAGATTTCTGACCCTGGTAACAAATGATGGATGAAATGTGATTGGTTAACTCCTTAAATACGAAAACACAAATCTGTAAGCAGCACAACAAGGGAAAAGCAATGAAAGGAAGCTGAAAGACAATTTGGAAGAATTCCTGGTCAAAATAACATCAATCTATGATTCAGATGTTTTTAGTCCAACAGAGAAGGCTTTGCAGGCCATGACGGTCTGCCACTGCTTTGCAGTCAGGCCAGTCTGTTAAATTTTTGAATGAACTTGTAAAAAAAGAGAAATCTGTTTGAATTTTCAGATGGGCAACAGTTCAAGGGTGTTACAATAACAGGTAGGGTGTGCTAAACAATATCCAAACTGACACGGGATTGTCTGATCGAGATTGGCCTTCGTACACCGCACAAGGTTACCAAAAGAAACCAGGTTATGCTGTTCCATTTTTAAATCCACTGCACTATGTGGTGGCAAGCGCTCCATCAAAATCCAAAGCGTCACGGATATTGACCAGCACTGCAGACAAAAATATAAAATATAAAATTAAATAAAAATGAAAATGGCAATTGGTTGTTAGAGAGGGCTATCTACTGGTTACTGTCGAGGTGCCCTTAAGCAGCCTGCTTGGCTGGTGCGATTCTCTTTCCCTCCGATTATTTCCATGTATATCAACGTTGTGTGATCTGCTTCCTCGACATATACAGGAGTGTGTAAAGCAAAGTTCCCCTTGAGGGATGGTAATGAACAGAATAAAAATTACAATCGAATGATCCTGGTGACCCAAGAAGACCTCGTGACATAGAAACACTTTCCTGAGCTATAATTGGAAATAACCCCTGCGGCTTGAACAACAATACTTGGACTGAAAATGGTGGCGATTATTCTCAGTGAAAAACTTTTGGATACATTTCATATGGAGCACACATTGATTTAATGTCAACTTTCAGGTTTGACTGGATGGCAAATCCTATTTTTTTAATCTAAAATAATCCAAAGTGAAATTTATTCTCTCCACGCATACATGAGAGCGATATTGAGTTCGGAATTTTTTTATTTTGAATGAATTTATGGGTTGAAATGCTCTTGAAAGATGTAAAGGAGTTCCAAACGGCAAAAAAAAATAATTTAATTCTGGGCATTACCTCGCCCACTGGGGAAATAGTCCACATTTGACCCTTCTTGGGTCAAATGTAACACATTTGTAACGACCTGGCCAAAACAATGCACATGGCCTCGACTTGTCTGTACAGTTCAAATAAATTAACACAGACATAGGAGTTTCATACAAATTTCAATGGAAAAGAATGTTATGGAGTAAACATTACTTTGACTCCACTTTAAACTGTAGAGTAATGTAATTTTTTAATTAGTGTCACATCTCGTCGCCGTCCTGGGCGCGCCCCGCCCCTTCTGTCACCTCCGTTGCTCCCTGGAGACGGCCCTTCCCATCATCACTCACCTGGGTTTCCACATCTGTTTGTCATTTACTGATTGTGCCTTCTGACTATATATGCCGATCGCACACTACCGTCTCCGTCGGAGTATTCTGAAAGCTACCCTCGCGACTACCTTGCCGTCAGGTCTGCCTTTATCAATTACCGTCACTTACCTCATCCTGTTGTTATTTTTGCATGCGTGTCTCAGTAAAGACTTTTGTCCCTGAGTATCTGTCTCGCTGTGTATTTTGGATCCTACCTCCCCGCTTTCCGTCGTCACCCGAGTCCTGCCCTCGAGCCTCAAGCGATGTGACACAATACTCCGACCACCCATGGATCCCGCCGGCGAAGACAGATTCCTCGCCGCCCTTACCATGCAGGCGGAGCGTTCGAGCCAACTGGCAAGAGCCATTGCGGAAGTCCACCAAATTACCACCACGCTGGCTCAACGCTTCGAGACGGTCTAGACACGCCTCGCAGCCCTCACAACCCAGTCCTCCCCGCCCGTAGGTGGGCGCACTCTACAGCTACCTCACACCTCACGCTACGCAGGCGAAACCGGGCGCTGCGCTCAGTTCTTAATGCAGTGCACACTCGTGTTTGAGCAACAACCATACGCCTACGTCAGCGATGAGGCTAAGGTAGCCTTCATCACCAGCCTGCTCACGGGAGAAGCCGAGACCTGGGTGCTGGCGTTCCGGGAGTCCCGACCGGAGCTGTGTGCCTCGTACCAGGACTTCGTGGCTGAGATACGCCGGGTCTTCCATCATCCGGTTACGGAGGTCGAGGCTGAGGGGAGACTCCTCAACCGCGTCCAAGGGGCCCGCTTAAACTCAGGGTAGCGGGCATTCATGTGGAGCACAGACAATTTTTAGTTATGCCCTCCCGGAACGCGCCGTTGGTATTGAGTCTCCCCTGGCTCAATACCCATGACCCGTCCATTTCCTGGGAGGGCCCCACTACGCCAACTGCCTGCGATCGGCAACGGCAGGGCGAGCCCCCTCCCGCGGCGGCCCGCCCAAGGCCATCTGCCTTAAGGGGGTGCCGCAGTGCTATCACGACTTGCGGGAGGGGTTCAGCAAAGACAACGCCCAATCCCTGCCGCCCCACCGACCGTATGACTGCGCTATTGAACTGCAGCCAGGGGCTCCATTACCGGACTCCAGACTTTTTCATATTTCGCAACCAGAACGGGAAGCCCTGAGCAGCTATATAGACTCCTCCCGAGTGGCGGGACTCATTCGCCCGTCACGTTCTCCGCTGGGCGTAGGGTTCTTCTTTATCGATAAGAAGGACGGATCCCTGCGCCCGTGTGTCGACTACCGGAGTCTGAACGACATCACCATCCGCAACAAATACCCTCTCCCCCTCATGGACTCAGCCTTCGTGCCCCTCCAGTCAGCTACTATTTTTTTTAAAATTGGACCTCCGTAGCGCTTACCATCTGGTCCGTATCCGTGAGGGGGGTGAATGGAAAACAGCATTCAAGACGCCATTAGGGCATTTTGAGTATCTGGTGATGCCGTTCAGACTCACGAACGCGCCCGCTGTCTTTCAAAATCTGATCAATGATGTGCTCAGGGACTTCCTCAATGTTTTTGTTTTTGTTTACCTAGATGACATTGTCATTTTTTCTCATTCTGCACAGGAGCACCGGCAACACGTCCGACGCGTCCTGGCACGGCTCCTGCAAAACCGGCTCTACGTGAAGGCAGAGAAGTGCGAGTTCCATGTCCGCTCTCTGTCTTTTCTAGGGTTCGTCGTGGAGCAGGGGCAGCTCAAGGCCGACCCCGCCAAAACTAAAGCGGTGGTAGAATGGCCAATCATGAAGACGCGTAAGCAGCTCCAGCGGTTTCTGGGGTTTGCCAACTTCTACCACCGCTTCATTCGCGGGTATAGTCAGAAGGCACTCCATCTCACTAACCTCACGTCCACCAAAATTCCCTTTAGGTGGACGCCCGACGCTGAGGGGGCATTCAACCGCCTCCGTCTAGCCTTCACCAATCCCCCTGTCCTGCGTCATCCCGACCCGGACCTCCCGTTTACGGTCGAGGTTGACGCATCCGAATCCGGAGTAGGGGCCGTCCTGTCCCAGCGCCCTCCCACTGACCAGAAGCTACGTCCATGCGCCTTCTTCTCCCGCCGGCTCAGCCCCGCCGAAGCTAACTATGACGTCAGCAACCGAGAACTGCTGGCGGTCATCCTGGCTCTGCAGGAATGGAGACACTGGCTTGAGGGAGCGAAACACCCCTTCACCGTGTACACGGATCATAAAAACCTGGCGGCCATCCGGTCTGCCAAGAGACTTAACTCACGACAGGCCTGATGGTCACTCTTCCTCACCCGTTTCGACTTTTCTCTCACCTACTGCCCAGGGTCACAGAACACCAAGCCCAATGCCCTATCCCGCATCCATGAGCCGACAGAAAGGGAGGAGACCACCGCCAACATCCTGCCGGTCCAGCGCATCATGGGCGCCCTGAGGTGGGAGGTTGAGAGAAAAGTTCAGCAAGCCCAGGGTACTACCCCCATCCCCAGGGGCTGTCCTAAGGATCGCCTGTTCGTCCCCCCTCCTCTACGCACGCAGGTGCTCATCTGGGGTCACACCTCCAAGATAGCCTGTCATCCGGGGGTCAACAGGACGATTCAATTAATCGCCCAACGGTTTTGGTGGCCGGGGTTCAGGAGGGACATCACCCTGTTCGTGAAGGCCTGCCCGACCTGTGCCCGTGGGAAAGCCTCCCACCAGCCCCCGGTAGGACTCCTCCAGCCCCTACGGGTACCGTCCAGACCCTGGTCCCACATCTCCGTCGACTTCGTGACAGGCCTCCCCGCCTGTAGTGGACTGATTCTCCAAGTCGGCCCACTTCGTCCCGTTAACCAGGTTGCCGTCCGCCATGGAGACGGCTCAACTCCTGGTTAACCACGTCGTCCGTCTCCACGGGATTCCGACCAACATCATGTCGGACCGGGGACCGCAGTTCGTGTCCAAGGTATGGAAGCGTTTCTGTCGGTCCCTAGGGGCGTCGGCGAGACTGTCGTCTGGATACCACCCCCAGACCAACGGACAGACGGAGATGAAGAACCAGGACCGCACAGGAGGCAGCCCTCCTCTGTGTGTGCCTCCACAATCCGGCGTTGTGGGCCCTTCACTTACCCTGGGTGGAGTACGCCCACAACTCCCTGGTCTCCGCAGCCACAGGTCGGTCCCCGTTCATGTCCGCCTGCGGCTATCAGCAGCCTTTGTTTCCCACCCAGGAGGGCCAGGTGGAGGTCCCGTCTATCGAACATCACCTCAGACGGGCCCACCGAGTCTGGAAGGAGACCAGGGACGCCCTGTCACGCACCGCGTCCCGGAACCAGCGGGTGGCGGACCGTCATCGGCGACAAGCACCCAGCTACCAGGTCGGGCAGGAGGTTTGGCTGTCCACGATGGACCTTCGGCTCACGGGTCCCTTCCCCATCGAGGCCATCCTCAGCCCGGTCTCGGTGAGGCTCCGTCTGCCACTCACCATGCGGATCCACCCCGTATTCCACGTTTCCCTCCTTAAGCCAGTTGAAACCAGCTCCTTAGCCCCCACGACCACCCCCCACGGCCCCCCCGGATGTTGGACGACGGACCGGTATACACCGTGCGGGAGATACTGGACTCCAGGCGCATGGGCAGGGGCGTGCAGTACCTGGTCGACTGGGAGGGCTATGGACCGGAGGAACGACAGTGGGTCCCACGTGCCTGGATCCTCGACCCGTCTCTCACCCGGGCGTTCCATGCGGCTCACCCATCAAAACCTGGTGGGCCGCCAAGAGGCGTCCGTTGAGGGGGGGGCTGTCACATCTCGTCGCCGTCACCTCCTCCGCTGCTCCCATCATCACTCACCTGGGCTTCCACAGCTGTTTGTCATTTACTGATTGTACCTTCTGACTATATATGCCGATCGCACACTACCGTCTCCGTCAGAGTATTCTGAAAGCTACCCTCGCGACTACCTTGCCGTCAGGTCTGCCTTTATCAATTACCATCACTTACCTCATCCTGTTGTTATTTTTGCATGTGTGTCTCAGTAAAGACTTTTGTCCCTGAGTATCTGTCTCGCCATGTATTTTGGATCCTACCTCCCCGCTTTCCGTCGTCACCCGAGTCCTGCCCTCGAGCCTCAAGTGACGTGACAATTAGTTGGCATAGCGTTTTCATTACCCGCCCAGTGTGTTTCACAGAGAATCAAAATTCATCATTTAATTAAACATTTAGAAATGCGGCGTGATCTAAAATCACCGAGTGGGAAGGAGGGGTTGTATTCATCATGTTTTGCGGCCATCACACACAACGACGGTGGCAAATTGCAGGGCCCTCCTTTATTCTTTCCAATGTTCTCTGAAAAATAAATAAATCTCCTACAATGTGGCACACCATCAACTTTTTCGCTGTGAATATAATTGAAATTAATCTCATTCAACCACTGACTCTCACAAGCTCATAGATAGTGACTTGATCCAACTATGGCCGTCATGGTGAAATTTGCACGTCTGCTACAAGCTAAACGTGTAAAGCAAACAAGAAGCTTTCGCATCCATTGATGAAAAAGATTGTCTCACATCGCCTGTCCCACCTAAATCTGTCACGCTTTGCAAGGTTGTGATGGCGGTGGATCGCAAAATAAGCAGGCAGGAGGGAGCATCGGGATGTATTTGACAAATTGTATTAAAATAAAGTCAGCACGAACAAAATCTAAACCATCAAAATCATCTGAACAGAAAAATACAAAGTATCAAATAAAAACTAGTAAGTCTGCCAAGAAGAAACAAACTTGATAGGGTGCAGAAAACACATGCACAGCATACAATGCAATGACCCGACACCGAATGGCCGTGCCGGGAGTCCTTTTAACTGCCACTGATTGGAAAGACCAACACCCGTGCAGGTGCAGGCGGGGCCGACAGCGCCACCCGTTGGTTGCCAACCAGATCGTGACAAAATCCGCTTCAATTCCAAGCTCAGACAGTTTCACATACGCGTCGGCACTCTGCGCTGACGCTCCTTTCTTCTCATTGCGGGCTCCTCAAGCCACGCATCCGTTCAACCGCAGACTGTGCAACAGCACCGACCTTTCCGTTGAACAAAGCGGGGCTGTGAAAATTATGCCTATTACATGTGCAAAAAAAGCACAATGGCCCCAGAGCTGTCCAGCGATGAGAGTCTAATGGCACCAACATTCCTCCCAATCAAAAACAGTGCTGGCATATTCACGCTGCCGAGACGGCGCAACAGCTCAGCACAATCTCCTCCTTGACAAATGTTTTGGCCAAAAATGCTGCAATACAACCCGTATCCATTCCACACGACGCACAACAACAAAACGTGACAAAAGAAAACACAAAAACAAAAAAAGCAAGGCTGGTGAGAACACTTGCTGAAGGCTGCCTACTTGGGCGCCATCTTGGACTTCTATTCTCTTTTGGTGACAATTTCTCGATCACTCCAGTTCTGCACTGATCAAGAGCATTCAATGACCTTCCGTTCAAACTCATGTATTTCTGACATTTTGAAGCGTAGCCATGGAAACACACACATATAAACACACATACACACACACGCACACACACACAAGATTCATGAACGCCATGATGTCAACGTCCGCAGGGTTATTAAGTGTTTATCTTGTCGAGCAGAAAATTCTGGCACGTTAAATGAGTTATTGCTAATGTTGCGCTCTCCAAATACGATAATTTACAACCTGTCACATACTCCCCCTCAAAATAGATGTTGTCCCCAACATATGTACTAGTAAATACATAAATGCGCTGGACGACGTGCCCAAAACAATGACGCACGGTATTATGAACGGCATCCAAATATGAACTATAATAATGAACAGTTTACAGACTGGAACTCTTTTCATACATTCTGTTTACATTATAACAATCAACAATTCACAGACTGGAACTCTTTTCATACATTCCGTTTTACTTATACAGGGCTCATCGGGGTCTTCTTGTTTCCATCTCACTGTTCTATTAAACCGAAGTGTCGATTAACCATTTCTGTAGTATTTCGTGGCAAAATAGGGGTGTGCGCCATACATCCAAGGCATTGTCTGTTCACCATGATATGGTACTGTCCCTACATTGTAGCAACATGGCGAACCAAGGCGATCATACGTGAATACCTTGGGTCTCCTGTGTTCTCGTCGTGGCCGTTGATTTCCCCCAATATCAGGATTACTGGGGGGTGGCTGGGGAAAAGGGGGACACACTGTCACAGGCGGATCATTTTCCGGACCAATGTTGCCCTCCTGAGATTGGTCAACTTCCGCAGCTCGTTG
This sequence comes from Hippocampus bargibanti, assembly GCF_051943395.1. Classification (NCBI taxonomy): domain Eukaryota; kingdom Metazoa; phylum Chordata; class Actinopteri; order Syngnathiformes; family Syngnathidae; genus Hippocampus; species Hippocampus bargibanti. The sequence goes on along the minus strand of NC_142744.1, from coordinate 15,578,611 downwards.
ATTTCCCCCAATATGTCTGTCCCCGGCAGTTCATTCCCCAGTTGATTGTCATCATGGTGGGTTGTCTCCACAAAGCTCACATCCCGCGGTTCTGGTGAGTCTGGTCGGGTGCTCTGGCGATGCAACACTGGATAATACTCATCCTCCTCATCATCCTCTTCCGGATCCATTTCCGGCATCTTGTTCGGTCGTTGCCGAGTGGACTTTTCCTTGCACTGGGACTGTAGTGAAGTCTCTAATGGCAAATGATCACATGGCAGCAAGAGATTGCGGTGGAGTATCCTAGATCTGCCCTTCCCCCTCTCAGGTTTCAGCTCATAAACTGGAATGTCTTGGCTGACTTGACGAACCACTGTATGAACAACATCCTCCCAGTGGTTTCTCAGTTTGCCTGAACCTCCACGTGGGGTTAAGTTTCGAACCAGAACACGATCACCGGGCAACAGGGTAGAATACTTTAGTTTACTGTCATATAGTCTCTTACTCCTGGCAGCAGCTTTGTTGTTATTTTCTTGCGTGATCGCATACGCTTCCTCCATGCCCTGTTTCCACTTCTTCACATAGTCCTTCTGGTTGGTTTCACCCTGGTTCGAGTCTGGATTCAAACTAAACAACATATCAACTGGCAAACGTGGTGAACGTCCATAAAGTAAGTAAAAAGGTGAAAACCCTGTCACCTCACTTTTGGTACAGTTGTAAGCATAAACGAGTTTGTTTAGTGAGTCTTTCCAGTTACTCTTTTGTTTCTCTGTCAGTGTCTTTAACATCTGGATCAGTGTTCGATTAAATCGTTCAACTTGTCCATTTCCCTGTGGATGGTAGGGGGTTGTCCTTGAACCCGCAACCCCACAATATTCCTTCAGTTGAGCAAAAAGTTGATTTTCAAATTCACCACCCTGATCATGGTGAATTCGAAGGGGGAACCCAAACTTTAAAGCATAGTCATTAAAGATTTTGTCTGCCGCTGTTTTGCCAGCTTTGGACGTTGTAGCATAAACTTGAGCGAAACGTGTAAAATGGTCTACTAGCACAAGCACGTATTCATAACCACCCTTACATTTGTCGAGATGCAAAAAGTCAACGGAGACAAGTTCAAAAGGCTGAGTAGTCACAATATTAGTGAGAGGGGCTATGGTCTCACGGTTGGGCTTTTTGTGTTTTAGGCACACACACTCTCTCAGTACATAGTCCTCTATTTCTTTTTGCATAAAGGGCCAGTAAAAACAATCCCTTACAAGGGAAAGAGTCCTTTCTACACCATGGTGGCCCATTTCATCATGCAGCTCTTTTAACACTGTCACCTTGTGTTTTTCGGGAAGCAGTAGTTGGGTTCTGTTTGCCGTTTTTCTGTACAAAACACCTCTGTCATTAAAGTGTAGCTTGTCCCATTCCCTCACAAGACAAACAACTTGAGGACAATGCTTTCTTAGTTCAGTACCTAGCGGTTTCGTCTCCGCCAGTTTGTATCTAATAATATGTCCTATAATGGGGTCAGTCTCTTGATCTAGCTTGATCTGTCCAACAGTCAATGGGGCTATCGGTGTGTTTAGTGACACCTCAGCACACGTAGCTGAGATTCCCATAGACCAAGCTGCACTAGACTCGTTCTGTTGGTCAACCGCTTGTACGGCAGCACTCACAGCATCATATGACATTTCTTTTGTACATCCTTCCATATATGTTACCATATCAAGGGGCATCCTAGATAAACTGTCTGCATCAACATTTTCCTTACCGGGACAATATTTAACAGTAAAATTAAAATCAGAAAGTTCTGCGACACACCTGCACCCAGTTGCATTTAACTTAGCAGTCGACAGTACATAAGTGAGTGGATTATTGTCACTATACACAGTGAAGAATGGTGCATAGTACAAATAATCACGAAACTTGTCTGTGATCGCCCACTTAAGCGCCAAAAATTCCAACTTGCCCGAGTGTAAGTTATAATTCTTCTCAGCTGCAGTTAATGTCCGAGAGCCATAGGCTATCACGCGAAGTTTGCCATTTTGTCTTTGGTACAACACAGCACCTAAACCCCGGTTAGAGGCATTTGTATGCAAAATGAAAGGATGCACGAAGTCAGGAAAACCTAAAACTGGTGGTTGAACTAAACAGTCTATTAGCTGCTCTAACACTGACTGATGCTCATCACTCCACTCAATACGTGTGTTGGAAGACACACTGTTATGTCTCACTTTCCATTTTTGTCTTTGATGCTGCTGAGTCTCAACATTCAGAGGGGCTTTAAGCAAAGCATACAAGGGACTAGCGATACAAGAGAAATCTTTGATGTATTGCCTATAATAGCTTAATAGTCCCAAAATGGCTCGAAGCTCACCGACAGTGCCTGGCTGCTTGTTTTTCAGGGCACGCACTGCTGCTGTATCTGCCGGGTCCATTCGGCTCCCCTCAGCAGAGACAATCCTGCCGAGGTACCTCACTTCCGGCTTGAAGAGGTCACACTTTCGGGCTTTGAGTTTTATTCCATTTTCCCTGAGACGTCGCAACACTCGTCTAACGTCCTCAACGTGGTTGTCAAATGTCCCGCTGAAAACAAGAATGTCATCAAGATAGGGGACACATATTTCGTCCCATAACCCCTCCAGACATTGTTCCATACACCGCTGGAACGCTGCTGGTGCATTCATGAGTCCAAACGGAATTCGAATCCATTCATAAAGGCCCCAAAGGGTCACGAAGGCGGTCAGGTGTCGGCTCCCCTTGGACATGAACCCCTGGTGGTAGGCTTTGCCTTGGTCCAGCAGCGAGAAGATGGTGTTACCCCCAAGGCTATCCACCACGTCCTGTACCCGTGGGATGGGGTGCCGGTCAGGGTGTGTTTTCCGGTTCAGCTCTCTGTAATCAATACATAAGCGCAGTGTACCATCTTTTTTCCTGACACAGACGACAGGGGATGAGTAGGAGGAAGTGGACTTTTCCACCCACCCCTGCGCTATCAAGTCCTGTAAATAGTCTTGCACCTCTCTGTACATTGGCTTTGGGACAGACATATATGTCTTTGAAACGGGCTCAGTGTCTTTCAACAAAATGTCCATTTGTAGGTTTTCCACACACCCTATGTCGTCGTCCGATTTTGAAAATGATGCCGATTCCTCTCTCAACATCTGCTGAACGGTCTTCCTTTTATCTTCGTCCAAATGAGAAAGGTCAATTGGGGGGTCCCACTGCTCACTGAGAGCGATGGTGGTATTCTGGACATGGACCTCATTGACAACCGCTGAAGGAAGGTCCCTTTTAAATATGTTAGCTGGGTAGACAGACCCTACTGACTGCACTGTACCAATAATAGCCTTTACTGGAAACCTAATATCATGATTAGTAGGGTTCTGGACACTAACAACTATCCTAGGGATGGAACCTGCCTTTACTGAGACCAACGAGTCACAAAGCTCGAGGCCATCTGGCCACTGTGGGTTTTCACTTGGCTCAAAAACCAATGTAACATCTTCCTTAAAGGGCTTAGCCTGTACTTTGCATGGAATAATAAGTGAGCTATGCCTGGCTATAGTGAATCTCTCATTTGTTGTTTTTACACGGTACTCATGTGCTTGTCCCAGACTAACTGCTTTTATGAAAGTGGCAGCTTTATTGCGCTTAAGGTGGGGAAAAGCTAGTCTAACCGATTTCAAGAGCTTTTCTATATCCCCTGTTTGTGACTCATTAGAGAGGCTATCTAACACAAGACGCTCAATGACATTAAACCCTATGATAGGACACTGTTGCTGGTCACCTTTTAGTACTAATACTGGTACAAGTAGCCCTGGATCATTAGCACCAAGTTTAAATGGTATCTCAAGCCATCCTACATAAGGCATATTCGTTCCATTAGCTGCCACAATATTGAGAGTGTTATCAGGGTCAATAAGCTCATTCACATTTTTCAATGACACGTCAGGTAAGTTCGTTTGTTTCCATAACTCATCTACAGCACACACCTGGGACCCCGAGTCCCAGAGTGCTTCAACCCTTTTGTTACCCAAAAAGCACCGAATAAGACATTTCTTCCCCACTAACTCCCTGACCGAAGGTAATTTGCCACACTGTTTCTTATCTGTACGCTCGACAAATGACTGCTTATGTCTCTTCTGAACGGGGCCACATGTGTGGGGCTTACATTCCATTTTCATAGCACCACTGTAACGCTGGGACCTATCTGTCTCTGTGGTCACACCATGTCCCACTGGGGTAACCCTTTCTAGTTTAAAGCATGGTTCCTAGCTGAGTTCTGTGCTTTGCAGCCTGCTCTGAAATGTTCACTACTTCCACATTTAAAACAGTGCTGACAATATTCTTCACCTGTCTGAATACAAGAATAACACCTGGGCTGAGGGCGACGGGGCATGTAGTACTGCTGAGGGGCGAACCGCTGCTGGAACTGTGCTGCCCCCCTCATCAACCTGGGGCCTGTTGCTGGGTGGTACTGCTGAAGAGCTGATGGGGAGTGCTGGGTGTAGTAGTGCCTGGCTGGTGGATCTACCTGATATTGTGAAGGTGGAGTGAAGGCGACCTGTTCAGGGTAGTGGTCAGGCAGGCGTTCAGGTCCTCCGCTGGTGGGCTGAGAAGTTGCTGTTGGTTTCTGAATAGTCTCTTTGATCTGGGACACTTCTGCACGCAGCTCTTTTAACAGCATCATCTCTGACCTCATCTCTTTGATCTCTGAAAGGAGTTCACTCGGCACAGTAACAGTATTCTGCTTTAAGACTGTCTTCTTCCCAATCGGGACTGGTGTGTCATCTAACTGGACAGTGTTCAGCGTTGTCACCCGTGCAGCAGCATTTTTCTTTTTTCCTGTCGCTCTTTTTCATTTGCACATGCCATGTTTAATTTTTCTAACAGTACTTCATCTGATGTGGTGGTTAGCAGGAGGAAAGGTTGCATGTCACTCTTTACATTGTCACTCTGTAACCCCGTCAGAACTGTGTGCAGGAATAAACTCTGGACCAACGTGGGATCATACTTCACCCCTGATTTGGCTTCTTGAGATGCAAAAAGAATCCTTTGACGAAGATCCATTGCACGCAGTAGAAATTTCTGTGGGGACTCTTTATTAATCTGCACTTCCGATGAGAGCTGCTTGTACAACTCAGTGGCTCCTCTCTCTTGATAGTGAGATCGGAGAATCCTTCGTAAAGAAGGTAGGGTAAGATTTTCTTTCCCTTCAAGGTAGCTTCTCAACTGCAGACCTGGTGTTATGGCACGAACCACTGCATCGATGATCTCATCCCCCTGGTAGCCTTTACTGAGCCCACTTTCTATCTGTCTGACCAAATTAGGAAATGTGAGTTTATGTTTTTGTCCGAGTTCACCTATTTGTCCAGATATTTTGAAATCTTTGCGCCAGGGGGCAGTGTCTGGGGGCACTATGCTTCTCTTTCGCACTGCATCCCGACCTTTTTCACTTGGTTTGGCTATTCCTAGTTCAAAATCTTTTATACTTTCAATCAAGTCCTTTACACGTAGCAAATCTGACATTCCTCCATCTTCTAGCTCTAATTCAGCTCTTTCAATGTAGGTTGACACAATATTAATTAGTTGGCCTCGAGTCTTTCCTGTAAGTTGCTCTCTTTCCAATCCAGATATTTGGATTTCAGCACATAACTCTGACAACTGTTGAAAATTCAGTCCAAATAACTTGCCTTTGATGTCCAACTGTAATTCCTCTAACGCCATTTTCGAGAGGGTAGACGCAGTTCAACTGGCCGGATTCACTTAAAAGTCTTCCAGTGCCCTCTAGTGGTGGCTGTACGCACAGAGATGCAACCAGAGCACATGTAGAAACAAACCAGTAAACGGCGACGCCACTCCGACTGGGTTGATTGGGGATATTCGGCGCGAGCTTCTACCCACGGTGAGTAGACAACACTCGAACGCAAATATCCCAGCGGTGCCTCCAAAATGTTGCGCTCTCCACTATAGTAAGGGAGATACGGTGTTGTGGGATCCAGAAAAAACCACAAGACAAGCAATGTGATACGTCTTGACTCAACAGTGGTTTACTTCGAATGCCCCGATCTAATGCAAACGTATGTGCACAACAATTTCCGGTCCAACGATCTAAAACACTAACCGAAGCAGGCGTTCCATGTTTAAATAAACATTTTCGATATATATCATTTGTAAACCAATAGAACAACGCGAATGTAACCAAAATAGGAAATACGATAATTTACAACGTGTCACACTAACACATAGATGAGCTCATTCCTAACAAGAGTGCCACGGGCGACAGGACCTCTGTCACCGACAAAGACAATTAGGATAACAGATTGACATTGCCGTCAACATTTTCGAAGGATCCCAAAGTCCCCGAATTCACTGACGGGATTCTTGCCATGAATGGAAAACATAAAAATCAACATTAACCAGTGCTCAGCAGGATTTGAAAAGTCAGAGGATCGAACATAAATAAGAAACTTAAAGGAAAATTATGGCAATACAGCATCTCATTGCGTAAACCACAGTTATCTTAAATTATTCAAAAAACCTACTTTCCTCTGTATTTCAGAAGAGGTTGTGGGTTGTAGTTTACACCTGTCCAAATCCACAGCAAGGAAAGGTAATTATGCTGGAGGAAAAAAAAAACAGCGCACTTCTTCATGTAAAATGAAGCTCAGATTTGCATAAACTTTGTTTTGAAATTCTTGGGATGACAAGATGCAGACGGAGAGTGTTGCCACTGCAGCCGTGTCATTGCCGTTTCTCTGAGTCATTCAGCTCTGGGTATTTTCCTCGTCATGCAAATGTGATTTCAACATGCATCTCCCACTGCAAATTGAAGCTTATTTTGCTCGTCCAATCCATCCTGCAAAGCAAGTGTTGTTGTTTTTTGGACACAGTTATGCATTTGTCGCACGCCAAATGCATCTGAGTAGTGTGAAAATTAAAACAAAAAGTGAGTAATACATGATTTCAGGTTCAAAACACATCACGATTTATGAGTTGTAAGTGTGCATGCTTTTACGATCCGGTTAAATGGAAACAGCTTCAACCTCATTTGTCATTATTACATTCCCATTCGATTTGTCTCTAATGCAGTGTTTTTCAACCAGTGTGCCGCGGCACACCACTGTGCCGCGAGATATTGTCAGGTGTGCCGCGGGAAATTATCTGATTTGTGTGCCTGTGCAGTCTAGCGCCTGGCAGAGTAATTATGTAGTACTCTTCCATACCAGCAGGTGGCAACAGCGGGTAGTTGTGCATCACTAATTCGCTTTGAGACAAGCGAATTAGTGACGCATGGATCGAGCAAAGTTTCTGGCGCGAGGCAATACAACGAAAGCTATGTTTCATTTGGATTTACTTTTACCGGAGATGCAGCGGCACCGACTCCATTGTGCTTGGTCTGTGGTGAAAAGCTCTACAACAGCGCTATGGTCCCAAGTAAGCTTAAACGTCATCTCCAAATGAAACACCCCTCAGTCCAAAATAAAAATGTGGAATACTTTGCTCGCCTGCGTGAACAAACGGGGAAACAGGCAATTTTCATGAGAAAAACCACAAAAGTAAATGAGAGAGCCCTTAAAGCTAGCTACCACATCGCTGAACTTGTGGCTAAATCAAAAAAGTCCCACACTGTGGCAGAGCAATTGATACTCCCGGCCTGCAAAGCCATTGTAAATGACTGAGTTAATAGTGAAACATCTGAAAACTCTTGAGGAGAATATGACGTTTTATTTCTCTTCAGCCTCCACGGAGCACCTTGGCTGGGTTAGGGACTCATTCAGCTCAGCATCAGCTGTTGGAATAAACATGTCTTTATAGGAGCAGGAGGAACTAACTGAACTGAGACAAGATCGTGGCCTCAAGCTAACCTTTGCTGATCTACCTTTGGACAGTTTTTGGTTGGCAGCTGCCAAGGAGTTCTCCATGCTGGCTAACAAAGCTATTTTGACATTGCTCCCATTTTCCACAACATATCTGTAAAAACAAAAGACAAATCAAAGAGTCAATATATATATATATATATATATATATATATATATATATATATATATATATATATATATATATATATATATATATATATATATATATACACACATATATACATGTGTGACCAGTTCATATGGCCGAGTTGGGGTCCTTCCTAAAACATTGGAGGAAGCGATTGGTCTGTTTACGTGCTTTTCTCTCTCCATGTAAATTACTTTCAGTCAGGGAAAGCTGCAGACAGCAAGATCCTCTCAGTGAGAATTAAAAACTTTTTTTTTCACAATTTGGGTGTGCAAGTGGAAATTATTCATATTTATGCACAGCTGAAATAGCAAAGTGCATTTTAGGTAAGAATAATATCTTGGGTGCTTGAATGCAGGTTTAAATTTGCTGGCAAAAGGTTTGATATAATGCTGCAAACTATTGAAAACATAACAATCACCATTGAAACATTTTATGACACTGTGTCATCTCTGAGACAAAAAGTTTGATTCAGTGCGGTACATTGATTGAATTTGAATAGTATCCTCATGAACTCCAATATATGTGCACAACCATAGACCTGAACTCACCTACCTTGATATGAAACCAAAGCATTCACTAAACCTTGGAGAACACAATGTAGAATACCGGCAATGTGCTGAATGTGAAAAGTCTTCAGAATATCCTTCAAAAATAAATGTTGTCACAATTGGCAATGTGTTAGTAGTTTTGGACTCCAAAACAGCAGGCAGCAGGGAGAAGCAGGGTGAATATATACAAATTATTTTAAATAAAGTTAGCAGGAAAAAAAACTCTCAAACAACAAAGCCATCTGAACAAAAATGTCCAAAGTAGCAAACAAAACCATGAGTAAACTAAAAAAAGATGCAAAAAACCTGACACGGTGAATCAAACAATGACACGACGCTGAAAGGTTGTGCCTGGAGTCGTTTTAACTGCCACTGATTAAAACGACCAACACCTGTGCAGCTGCATGCCGGGCGGGACCCAGGGTGCTACCGCTTGGTCGCAAACCGTCGTTGGATCTACGTATAAACACATCTTTGGCAATACATACGTTGGACTGGTGGCTTAGGGTCGGCTCCGCCGCCTCTTTGAGACAGTTCGTTCTGCTGCGCGGCGACATGGGTTGGGCGACTCGGAGTTGCAGATGGCCCCTGGGTTGGGCCGCATGTCGGCGCGGGGTACGGCCGGGGAGAGGACAACTGGTAGAACTTTTTTACTTCGGCCTCTGCCTGAGTCCCAGTGTGTGTGTTGGGTGACTTCTCCGTTAGCAAGGAGAGCGATTTTTTGACAGCTCACATGCGTGGGAAGCCGTGCGTGGCATCTTGGATAAGAAGCAAAATGTCCGACACCTTGAAAGAAGTACAGATGACGTCTGAAGAAACCTTTTCATCGATGGACCAATCCTGTACGACTGAGAGCTTACACATACGAACATTTTGGTAGATAATAGTATTCAATCGAAAATGTTGCTGAAAAACAACAGATTGACATTGTATACTATCCTGTCGTATAAACGACGCGTCAGCCATTTTGAATGCTTTTTGATTTACGACCGTTTGACTTACGACCGTTTTGTTGGAACGGAACCTGGTCGTAACTAAATACTGTATATTTTATATATATATATATATATATATATATATAAAGTGAGACCTCAACTTACGAACACCTTATCTTACGAACTTTTCCTCTTAAGAACGTCAAATTTATGAACATTAAACCTTATAATACGCACTATTTTCATAATACACGCCCACCACGGCTGGTGGAGTGATCTTCGTCGGAAGCACACGACCGAACAGCGCTCCAGCCGGCGCTACTTTCCACAACCCTTCTCATTGAATGCACACGTCGATCACCTACTTGGAGCTTTTTGCTGAGAATTTTACTATGATGGGACCAAAAAAAAACCACCACAGGCTCGTGTTCAGCCCAAGAAGACACAAAATAAAATCACAGTCGCTGAGAAGAAGGAGATAATTGAAAAACACGAACTAGGTGTGCGTTTGTGTGATTTAGTGGCCGAGCACGGCTATGCTAAGTCAACCATTGCTACCATTCTCCGGAACAGAGAAGCCATCAAAGGTGCGTCTGTTGTAAAAGGTGTTTCCGTGCTCTCAAAGCGACGGTCTCGAGCAATCGAAGAGGTTTAAAAACTTCTGTTAATTTGGATTAACGAAAAGCAGCTATCCGGCGACAGTGTGAGTAAAGCTATTTTATGCGAGAAAGCACGACTAATTCACGCCGATATCGCCATGCGCCAACCTGGAAGTTCGGTGCTTATTGAGGATTTTAAAGCCAGCAACGGATGGTTCGAGAACATCTGAGGGCGAGGAGGAGATGGCTGTGAAAGGATAGAAAACAAGATATTCTAAGCATAACAAAATAAAAATGTCAACTGTATACTGTGCAAATGTAAATGTGCAAACCCATTTCATTAAAAAAAAAAAACTGTACATAGTGCAGAATCAAGAAATGCATTTTGATATATTGCAACAACCCATATTTACAAGTGTCCAGTTTTTTTTGTTTTGTTTTTTTTTCACATGTGATCATTGAGAATTGTGAAGCCTGACAGTAGTCGGTCGGAACGAGCGGCGGTACCTCTCCTTCTTGCAGCGCGGGTGTAATAGTCTCTGGCTAAAGGAGCTACCCAGTGCTGTCAGGGTGGGCAGGAGGGGGTGGGAGGGGCTGTCCATCATAGCTTTTAATTTAGCTAGCGTCCGTCTGTTGCCCACCTCCTCCAGAGAGTCCAGCGAGCAGCCCACGACAGAACTGGCCCGCTTGACAAGGCGCTCCAGTCTTTTTCTGTCCCGGGGTGGTGATGCTGCCTGACCAGCAGACAATGCCATAGTGGATGGCTGATGCCACCACAGAGTCATAGAAAGATAAAACGCAGTGTATTTCTTTCATTACAATACAATAGCGCATTTATTATACATAGAATAAGGTATGTTGTGTGTAGGCTTATTTAGTTGAAAAGTATATTTTATGGAAACCTGGGATTTCCATAAAATACCCGGGATTATTACCATTTTAATGGTTTCCTAGGGGGTTTCCTAGGGGGTAAAAAAATTGATATACACACTTTTCGCCTCACACACTCTGTCTGGGAACCAATTAAGTTCGTAAGTTGATGTCTCACTGTATATATATCTTCTTTTCCTTTCGGCTTTTCCCCTCAGGGGTCGCAACAGCGAATCAATGTCCTCCATCTATCCCGGTTTTGTGAATCCTCTTCTCTCACACCAGCTGCCTTCATGTCCTCTTTGACCACATCCATAAACCTCCTCTTCGGTCTTCCTCTCGGTCTCCTGCCTGGCAGTTCAAGGCTCAGCATCCTTCTCCCGATATAGTCACTCTCACTCCTCTGGACATGTCCAAACCATCTCAGTTTGGCCTCTCTGACTTTCTCTCCAAAGCCTCTAATGTCAGTTGTCTCTCTAATGTACTCATTCCTGATCCTATCCAACCTGGTCACTCCCAAAGAAAACCTCAACATCTTCAGCTCTGCTACCTCCAGCTCTGCTTCCTGTCTTTTCTTCAGTGGCATTGTCTCCAGTCCAAACATCATGGCTGGTCTGACCACGGTTTTATACACTTTTCCTTTCATCCTAGATGAAACCCTTCTATCGCACATCACACCTGACATTTTTCTCCAGCCGCTCCAGCCTGCCTGGACACGCTTCTTCATCTCTTTTCCACACTCTCCATTGCTCTGGACAGTTGACCCCAAGTACGTAAAATCCTCCACCTTCTTTATCTCTTCTCCCTGTAGCATCACTCTTGCACTTGGATCCCTCTATTCACACACATATATTCCGTCTTGCTGCGACTGACCTTCATTCCTCTCCTTTGCAGGGTATATCTCCACATCTCTAGTTTCTCCTCCACCTGTTCCCAGTTCTCGCTACAGATCACAATGTCATCTGCAAACATCATGGTCCAAGGAGATTCTTGTCTTACATCGTCTGTCAGCCTGTCCATCACCATAGCAAACAAGAAGGGGCTCAGAGCTGACCCCGGGTGGAGTCCCACCTCCACCTTGAATTCCTCAGTCATACCGACAGCACACCTCACAACTGTCTTACAGTCATGATACATATCTTGCACCGCTCTGACATACTTTTCCGTCACTTCAGACTTCCTCATGCAATGCCACAGCTCTTCTCTGGGCACCCTGTCATACGCTTTCTCCAGATCTACAAAGACACAATGCAATTCCTTCTGACCTTCTCTGTACTTCTCTATCAGCATTCTTAAAGCAAACACTGCATCTGTCGTACTCTTTTTTGGCATGAAGCCATACTGCTGCTCACAAATTTTCACTTCTGCTCTTAGTCTAGCTTCAACTACTCTTTCCCAGAGTTTCATTGTATGGCTCATTAACTTTATTCTTCTGTAATTAGTACAACTCTGCACATCTCCTTTGTTCTTAAAAATGGGCACGAGTACACATCGTCTCCATTCTTCAGGCATCTGTTCACCATCTAAGATCTTGTTGAATAACCCAGTCAGGAAGACCACTGCCACCTCTCCAAGAAACTTCCATACCTCGATTGGTAAATCATCAGGCCCAAGTGCCTTTCCCCCCTTCATCCTCTTCAGCGCCTTCCTCACTTTATCCTTGCTAATGCTTGCTACGTCTTGGTCCACAACAGTCACGTCTTCTACTCTTTGTTCCTTCTCATTTTCCTCATTCACCAATTCTTCAAAGTACTCTTTCCATCTTGCCATCACACTACTGGCACCTGTTAATACATTGCCATCTATATCGATGAGAAGGTTTCTTCAGCCGTCATCTGTACAAAAGTGAAGGTTTCGGACGTTTCGCCTCCTATCCAAGAGGCTTTGTCAGCGAACTAAAGTCTGACTGGTCGTATCGGCCCCATTTATATATCCCTAATGTCCAGACATGGTGGCGCCGGACACAGCTATGATAGGTCCCTACTCTGAGGTTGGGGGGCAGGGGACCCCTCCCTGTGGCCCCACTGATTGTTCCTACAAATCCTGACTAACGACTGGCCTATTACCCCCACTCCCCCCGGTATCACCTCATCAGCATAACGACCCTCATCAGCATTGCGAACATTGCCTAACCTGTTTTGCCTAAGCAGGCTATTGTATGAACGATCCAAATTGAACCTCACCCCACCAGACCGGTTTAATGAAGGATTTTGTTGTTTTATAAGAATCGCTTCTTTTACCCCCCTTTCAAACCATCTATGTTCTTTCGCTAAGATTTTAACCTCATTGTCGTCAAATGAGTGGTTGCTAGCTTTTAGGTGCAAATGTACTGCTGATTGAGGCCCACTAGTATTATCCCTGCGATGTTGATAAAGTCTTTTTTTGAGAATTTGTTGAGTCTCCCCAAGCATAGCTGTGTCCGGCGCCACCATGTCTGGACATTAGGGATATATAAATGGGGCCGATACGACCAGTCAGACTTTAGTTCGCTGACGAAGCCTCTTGGATAGGAGGCGAAACGTCCGAAACCTTCACTTTTGTACAGATGACGGCTGAAGAAACCTTCTCATCGATGGACCACTCCTGTACGACTGAGAGCTTACACAGACGTATTGCCATCTATAGCCTTAATCACCCGAACCTGCTGCAGGTCCTTACCGTCTTTGTCTCTCTGTCTCGCCAGCCTGTAAAGATCAGTCTCACCTTCCTTGCTGTCCAGCCGAGCATACAAGTCATCATAGGCCTCTTGTTTGGCCTTTGCCACCTTTACTTTAACCGTGCGCTGCATCTCATTGTACTGCTGTCTACTCTCGTCCGTCCTCTCAGTGTCCTACTTCTTCTTTGCTAACCTCTTTCTCTGTATACACTCCTGCACCTCCCCATTCCACCACCAAGTCTCCTTAGCTACCTTTCTTCCACTCGATACAAGTACTTTCCGACCTTTGTCTCTGATTAAGTTCACTGTAGTTTGCCAGTCATCTGGAAGGACCTCTTGCCCACCCAGTGCTTGTCTTACCTCCTTCCTAAATGTCATGCTATACTCTTCCTTTTTCAACTTCCACCATTTTGTCCTCACTTCAGCCTTTGGTTTCTTCATCTTCCTCACTGCCAGCGTCATCCTACACACCACCAACCTATGCTCTCTGGCTACACTCTCACCAACCACTACTTTGCAGTCACTGATTTCCTTTAGATGGCGCCATTGACACAAAATGTAGTCTACCTGTGTACATCTGCCTCCACTCTTATAGGTCGCCCTATGTTCCTGTCTCTTCTGAAAGAAAGTATTCACAATAGCCATTTCCAATCTCTTAGCAAAGTCCAACACCATCTGTCCTTCAGCGTTCCTCATCTGGAGTCCGAACCTGACCATCACCTCCTCATCATCTTTTTTTCCTGCGCCAACATGCCCATTGAAGTCTCCACCAATTACAACCCTCTCACTTCTCGGGATGTTCTGTATGATTTCATCAAAGTCCAACCAAAATTTCTCCTTCTCCGCCGGCTCACATCCTACTTGTGGGGCATACCCACAAACAACATTGAACATCACACCTTCAATTTCTAGCTTCACACTCATAATTCTATCTGATACTCTTTTTACTTCTAAGATATTCCGAACAAACTCCTCTTTTAAGATAACCCCAACTCCATTTCTCTTTCTGTCTTCACCATGATAGAACAACTTAAACCCTGACCCTAAGCTTCTAGCCTTGCTCCCTTTCCACCTGGTCTCCTGGACACACAGTATGTCTACCTTCCTTCTCTGCATCATGCCAACCAGCTCTCGACCTTTACCTGTCATTGTTCCTACGGCGTTCCATTTCTCTCTTTTCCTCCGGGCGCACCTCCCTCCTCTCCTTCTTCGACCAACAGTAGTCCATTTTCCACTGGCACCTTGAAAGTCAACAGTACCAATGGCGGCCATTGTTAAACCGGGCCTCGACCGATCCAGTATGGGATTCATAGGTTTGATTTGCATATTTGTTTTGGCAATTTTTTTTACGTCGGATGCCCTTCCTGACACAACCCTCTGTAATTATCCGGGCTTGGGACCGGCACAATAAGACACTGGCTTGTGCCCCCTTGTGGCTACATTGGGTTGCCAACTCCAACTCTGATTGGTAAAAGCAACACATTCATAATATTGATGTTTATGCTCCAAGGCCTGCAGAACTGTGAAGGCGTCCAGGTAGGTTTCTGACCCCGGTCGCAAATGATGCCTGAAATGTGATTGGTTAAATGCTTAATTACAAAAACACACATCTGTAAACAGCACGACAGGGGAAAAGCAATGAAAGGAAGCCGCCTGTGTAAGCTCTCAGTCGTACAGGAGTGGTCCATCGATGAGAAGGTTTCTTCAGCCGTCATCTGTACTTCTTTGAAGGTTTCGGACGTTTCGCTTCTTATTCAAGATGCTTTGTCAGCGAACTAAAAATTTTAAACTACAAGCAACGATTTTTAGTACAGATGACGGCTGAAGAAACCTTCTCAACAATGAAAGGACGCTGAAAGACAATTTTGATATTGCTTGCACATACCGTATTTGTTGTCAAGCAAAAAATTGACTACCACACACCCTCTACCAGCTCAAACTATACATAAAATCATGTTTTTATGAACACGACAGATGATATGAAGGGTACTAAATTTTGTCTGAGAATTCTCTTGGAAAATTCCATTTTCAAATGTATCTAAATCAAAGTACGGCAAGGTTGCTATCTCTTGGAAATGGTTGCCCCTTGACAGCTTGACCCAAAAACAGAAAAGCAATCTTGTCCATTAAAAAAAGATCTGATTAAACATCTTAATCTCCTGGGGATGAAAAATAAAATCCATGTTCCTAACCTCTGCCTTCAGAAAACTAAACAGAGAAAGACAGGTTACTTTTTTGAATTTGCTCATGTGTGATATCTTTTCCAACTGTGAATTTCACATTAAAATGCCGAGGCTACAAAGCTGACACAGTCCAGCTCAAGTGCATCCAAACTTCGCTGGTGGCACCATCATGATTCATTAACCTAGAAGCGTGTGGTGCTCACAGGCCTGTAGGCTTTCACACGAAACAACTCTTCAGTTTTTACTTCTGGTTCCGGAGGCTGTGCTTTAGAAAAAAAGAAATACCGTTGCTTCATTAGATATCCAAACAGTCTCACCGCTGGACACGTTCAGGTGTATTCTTGTTGGCCTTTTGCTGTGAGCCTAAATGTTTTTTTGTGTTGCTAAATACTGTAGAATGAAAAGTCAAATGCAGGGCTGGAGGTGGAGCGAAGGGTAGGTGTGGACAAAATCATCTTCAGACTCAACACTATATGTGCCATCCACAAGCCAAGCATATTCGAATAAATTATTGTGACAGGCTTCTCCAGTTAACTCACCTCATCTTAGCATACCTTGCTCGCTTAGACATGCATAGCTTGGTCCCCTGTGTCTTCTCAAAATGTTGCTAAGCAGTGATTATGTGAGAGTAAATCAATAAAATTGATTACATAATTTGGTACATAAAATTCCCAATACCCTTTTATTTTTCATTCAAGCTTGAATGGTATTTTTAATTAACTCTTATTCGTATTTTGCTTGTGAATGTCATCTTGGTCAACCTCCAGGATTTATATCATGCACTCAACGACAATTGTGGCAGCTGTTATGGTTTATTTTCTGTTCGTCTCCAGTAAGCGACATAGGACGGCCTTCCCATCCCTTTCCCACCTGTTTCATCAAAGACTGTTATTGAGTCACCCATCGTCAGATAATCCACCTTGCTCACAATTCTCATATAGGGTGTTGCTCATATTCTCGTATTGATAATTTCACTTATTTTTGCTTACTTTTTTTTCATAGGGTGGCCTGGTGTGTGTGTGTGTATATATATATATATATATATATATATATATATATATATATATATATATATATATATATATATATATATATATATATATATATATATATATATATTGTGATGTCACGAGAGGCTGTGTCCTGGAGGGCAAATACATCCCCCTAAGATGGCTCCACCCAGAGAGAGTCTTGGCCCCACCTGGTGGAAGGCAGCAATTAAACCCACACACCTGCAGCTGATCAGGGCTTGATTGGAAAGCAGGGCTCTTAAGGCAGAGAGCCTCTGAGTGTGGAGCTTGGGGAAAGACAAGCTCGATTGCTGTGCTCTGTGGAGAAGTTGATTGCTGCGTGGAACTCATTGCCAGTTGGGACCACACAACTGGACACTGGATTTGAACCTAGCTAAGGTGGCTAGGCTACATGACGAGGACGTCAGGAGGGGTGAGGCCTAGAGACTCTTGTAAAGAACTCCGTCTTCAGTTTTACCTCAGACCCTGCTTGCAAGTCAGGAAGCCCAATGTCAGACCAATTTGGCTCTCCTGGAGGAGCAAAGGAGAGCCAATGAACTGAAGGCAGAGGAATTGCTCTTGCAAAAACAAATGGCCGCCAAGAACATGCCCCGGGTGAAGGCGGGGGATTTTTTAGCCAAGATGGGGGGGGGGCGGATGATGTTGAGGCGTACTTGCATACGTTTGAAGCAACCGCCACTCGAGAAAAGTGGCCCAAGCAGCAGTGGGTGGGATTGCTTGCACCATTCCTGACAGGGAAATCGCTGAATGTTGTCCTGGACTTGACCGCAGACAGAGCAGAAGACTACGACTATTTAAAAGCTGAAATTCTCGGCAGACATGGGCTCACCAAGTTCAGGATGGCACAGCGCTTCCACACCTGGACTTTCCAGCCAGACCAACCTCCACGGGCACAGATGCACGAATTGGCCCGCATCGCACGGAAGTGGCTGGAACCGGAAAGGAGCACGGCAGCTGAGGTGGTCGAGGCCATTGTCGTGGATCGCTACTTACGAGCCCTGCCCTATGAGGCAAAAATGATAATCAGTCAGCAGTCGCTGACTACTGCGGGTCAAACAGTGGCAGCGGTGGAGCAGTACCAGGCCACAGCGGAGATGCTGCGAACGACCAAGAGGGAAACCGGCAACACACCCCCATCCCGGACTGAAATGGCCCGCGCAAAGTTGCCCAAGCCCGCCAAGATTGCTCCAGGTAGTGTCAGAAGTCCACCCAGGCAGTGGCGGACGCCCAGTGGCACCGAAACCAGACGATGCTACAGGTGCGGAGAGACGGGACACATCTCATGGCAGTGTGGAAAACTAGCGAAAGAGTCCATGCCGACCGCTGACTCTTCCAGTGCCCACCCTGCTCACTATGCCTCCCTCCTGGGAGGCATAGTGAGGCATGGGACCGGCATGGGACCGGAAGCCTGGTCACCTTGGTGCGCCAAACGCTGGTCGATCCAACCAGGTTATCTCCAGATAAAACCCTTCCAATCTCCTGCGTCCACGGAGACACCAGAGACTACCACACTACTGAACTCACCATGACCACAACCAAGGGAATCATCTGCACGGTAGCTGGTGTAGTTGACTCTCTCCCTGTCCCCCTCCTGATTGGACGCGACTGCCCGGCCTTTCACCCACTGTGGAGAGAAACCCAGGAAAGACTGGCCCGACTACCTCGGAAGGGAAGAGGTAAGACGCGTACAGTGAATACTCAAGCCTACCCCTCTATTTCACTCTCCCCAGCCTGTGCCCTCCTAGGGACAGCAAATGCACCACCGGAGATGGAGTCTGGCCCAGAGACCGCCGAGGAAACTCCAGCGCCAGAAAACCTCCCGGCTTCCAGTGGTGATGAGAACCCAGGGACCCAGAAGCTGCTTCCTCTAACAGGCCGGTATGGTACAGCCCAGTTACAGGATCCTACCCTTGCCAACGCCATGAAGAATGTGCAGGTTTTAGAGGGTGTAGTACTGGGGGAAAGGACAAGCCCCACATACCCCCATTTTGCGGTTGATCGGGGGCTATTATACCAGGTTACGAAGCTAAATGATGAAGTACGTGAGCTACTTCTTGTACCACAACCACACCGAGCTACAGTACTGGACTTGGCACACACACACCTGCTAGGGGAACACCTAGGGGTGGAAAAGACAAAAGAGAGAATCTTGCAACGGTTCTTCTGGCCAGGGGTGCACAAGGATGTTGAGAACTATTGTCGTTCTTGCCCCGAGTGCCAACAGGTGGCGCCCAAGCCCACATACAGAAACCCGCTAATTCCCTTACCCATCATTGAGACCCCTTTTCAGAGGCTTGGGCTGGACATAGTCGGACCTCTACCAAAAAGTGCTAGGGGACACCAGTATATTTTAGTAATGCTGGATTATGCCACCCGGTTCCCAGAAGCTGTCCCCCTCAGAAAGGCTACCACAAAGCAGATCGCAAAGGAACTGTTTGCTCTCGCCAGCCGGGTAGGGATCCCAAAAGAGATACTGACCGACCAGGGAAGCCCCTTTATGTCCAAGGTCATAAAGGACCTGTGTGCCCTGCTCAAGGTCAAGCAGTTGAGAACCTCCATCTACCACCCACAGACAGATGGATTGGTAGAGCGATTCAACAAAACACTTAAGGCCATGATGAGGAAAGTTATCAAAGAAGATGGCCGAAACTGGGATCAACTGCTCCCATACTTGCTGTTTGCCGTGAGGGAGGTACCACAGTCTTCTACCGGTTTCTCACCCTTTGAGTTGTTGTACTCTTACAGGCCCCGGGGACTGCTGGATATCGCCAAAGAGGCTTGGGAAGAGCAGCCGTGCCGACAACGTACCCTCATCGAGCATGTGGGGGACATGCGGGAAAGGATGAAGGCCATTTACCCCATAGTGCGAGAACACATGGAAGCGGCCCAACGACAGCAGCAAGCCTCCTACAATAGATCTGCCCAGCCTCGAGAGTTCAAGCCAGGGGACCGAGTGCTGGTCTTGGTACCAACCGTGGAGTGCAAGTTCCTGGCATCGTGGCAGGGGCCCTTTGAGGTCATCGAACGCGTGGGGGAGGTAAACTACAAGGTGAGGCAACCTGGTAAGAGGAAACCTGAGCAGATTTATCACGTTAACCTCCTAAAGAAATGGCATGCCATAGAGGCGCTGTTTAGTTGCCTACCCCCCAGTGAGGCGAAGGAACCGGCCAGAGAAGACGTCCAGACGGGTCCAAATTTGTCCCCACACCAACGCCAGATGACCCTCGAATTGGTTGAGCGTAACCAAGACGTCTTCTCCTCCATACCTGGACACACGGACGTGGTGCAACACGAGATACGCACCACACCTGGAAAAACGGTCCACCAACGTCCATACCGGGTGCCGGAGGCCCGTAAGGCAGCTATTCAGGAGGAGATACGGAAGATGCTGGAACTTGGAGTAATTGAGGAGTCCCAAAGTGCCTGGGCAAGTCCGATCGTGTTGGTTCCCAAGCCAGACGGGTCAATACAATTACATGGAGGAGAGGAACATCCCATCCTATACCTCAACAGAAAGCTATTGCCCAGGGAGAAGAACTATTCCACAGAAGAAAAGGAGTGTCTCGCCATTACATGGGCTTTGGAATCACTACGCTTCTATGTCCTGGGAAGACGTTTCGCGGTGGTCTCTCATCATGCTCCTGTACCCCATGTACAGGAGCGCCTGATACAGGCCGTTCGGGCCCTATACGACCGATGTCAGAGTCTGGTTCGTATTGCCGGCAGTAAGTCGGAATTGTTTCCAGTGAGGGTTGGGCTCCGACAAGGCTGCCCTTTGTCACCGATTCTGTTCATAATCTTTATGGATAGAATTTCTAGGCATAGCCGAAGCGTTGAAGGGTTCTGTTTTGGTGGTCTCAGTATAGCATCTCTGCTTTTTGCAGATCATGTGGTACTGTTGGGGCCTTCAAGTGGGGCTCTCCAACTCTCTCTGGAGCGTTTTCACAGCCGAATGTGAAGCGGTTGGGATGCGAATCAGCACCTCCAAATCTGAGGCAATGGTTCTCAGTCGGAAAAGGGTGGAATGCCCTCTCCAAGTCGCGGAGGTGATCTTGCCTCAAGTGGACGAATTTAAGGATCTGGGAGTCTTGTTCACTTAATGAGGGTGTGAGGGAGCGAGAGGTCGACAGGCGGATCGGTGCGGCGTCTGCTGTGATGCGGACTTTGTACCGATCTGTCGTGGTGAAGATGGAGCTGAGCCAAAAAGCAAAGCCCTCAATTTACCGGTCGATCTACATCCCAACCCTCATCTATGGTTACGAGCTATGGGTTGTGACCGAAAGAAAGGATTATGAAAGGAAAGAAAGAAGTAGAAAAAATAGTCAAAAGAATAAAAAAAACTAAATAAGAAAGAACATGACAACACAAAGACAATTTGACAACACAAAGGAGTTTCCATGTATCATAGAATGGATATTATTGAAGAATTAAAATGTATTCATGTCTTGTGCAAATTAATTAACAGGTTGATAGCAATTCCTGGTCACCATTGCATTCACTATATCCCCACAGCTTCCTTAACATTGAAATGCTGACAAGGCTATAACGTCTAATTCCGTCTTATCGCTGTTGAAGGAAAAGCAATTTCAAACCAATTTTCTTCCCTCTTTGTTTTTGTTTCGTTACTTTATTGGCTTCCCCATGTGACAGACTCATCTTATAAATGTTCAGCAACAAATCAACAGCATAAATGGACACCATTCATTAATGACATACGTTTGGAATGGGCGTTGACTTATTTTTTTCCCTTAATTTTATTTACAATTAACTCATTCACTGCTATTTCCCAAGTTATTGAAAAGTGTGACGTGGGGCGTCATTCCCGAATTTGTTCAGGTTTTTGCTTTCCTTGCAAAGTGCCGATAAAGCCCTGGTCAGACCTCTGGCAATGTTTTTCATTTCCACGTGGGGGCAGCATTTGTCTTTTGTCCATGTTGGCGCTTTGGTGCAGCTTTAGCTCTTGTTAAAGCGCGATATAAACCAATATGTACTGTAGAGTATTTTGGACAGCTGCCCTAATTTCAAGCTGATTTAACTCCAGACAAATATAATTTAGGAATTAACTTTTTTTTATGAAAGAAGAGTCTAAGGTTTCTAACGCTGTCTTGAATGTTTCTGTAGTCCTAAAACTCAATAATCTGTTGGTGCTGCAATTTTAGGGAAAATTGCAAAAACCCCGGCACCGGTGTGGGCATATTTTTGCACATCGTCTCGCAGTGAATGAGTTAATGTGACCACGTTAGGCTGATTGGCATGCCGGCCAATGTCGAGTTTGCATGTTATTCCTGGAACTATGTAGGTTTTCTCCAGGTACTCCGGTTTCCTCCCACATTCCAAAAACATGCGTGGCAGGTTGATCGAAAACTCAAAATTGTCTCTAGTTACAAGTTTGAGGGTGAATGGTTGTTTGTTTGTGCCCTACGATTGGCTGTCAACCATTTCAGGGTGTAACCAGTAACCACTCCCTACTGCTCAAAATCATCCGTGATAGGCTGCAACACACCCGCAAACTTTGCGAGAATAATTGGATGAGAAAAAGGATGGATCAAAATAATTCACCAACCTCAATTTGCTCAAAATCAATAACTACTCAGAATGTGGATTAAGGAAACGACCTGGCATTTTTGGTGTGCAGTATTATCTAGCTATGTGTCAATTGATAATATGTGTAAAAAAAATCCACAATAACCCCCCGAAACTCGATCTCCGGAGTTCCATCATAACTCCGGCCTAAATTGTTTAGCCATTTTAATTTATTTTAAACCAAAGGACGATCTGACCCCAAAGCAACACTTTCATGTTTATTTTAAAGGCATTAGCGCTTGTGAAATGAGCTGTCATCTTAAATGTGACATCTCTTCAACTTAAGCCTTGCACTGAACTCTGAGCCTGGGCAAAACTCGAAAGTGAAAATCAACTTCTCATCCCAAATCCTAATCCTTAACTGCTGGCCCAGCAGTGTGCAACAATGACTGACTAAAATGACCACATCGCGCAAAATAGTCTTGAGCTCCAAGTGGGATGAACTAAACAAAAATACCCCCGACACCCCACACACACACTATTTCCTGTACAATTTTTCAGGCTAAGAATTGGCCATATTTCATTCTCTGGACAGCAAAATGTTATCCCCGCAACCTCCCTCAAACTAAGTAATACATTTTAGTGGATGAAAGTATCGCGCGCATATATGCTGTTTGTGCTGCTCAGCCTGACATTCAAAGACTAACCCACGGGTTAATGAGGATGACAGTGATATGGGAGAGGGACATGATTTCCATATAATGACTTACACTGCAGACAAGATGGCATACTAAGAGACAGAAAAAAAAAAGAAAACAAAAACATTGTGAATATGCGCCGGCGCTCTCAGGTTCTTAACTATCTGCTGGAAAGACAAACAAGAGTCTTTACAACATTCCCTCTTTGTCTGGTTTCACAGGGTTTGAAGTAAGAAGAAGAAGCTGGGGCACAGATGAACGGATAAACACACAGAGCAGAAGCCGAACACATGAAACAGACAAAGACCTAAAATTCAAGTAATAGGCTTAGGTTGAGTCAAAAACATTTTTTTTGTGTCCTTGGGTTGTTTTGAAAGGCTGACATCGTAGATTAACCAGATTACGTGAGGGCCACAGCCTAAGTGTTTGAGTACCAAACGGCCGCTTCATCTCAGTAATTCCATCAGACTCCGCTGCAAGTAGACTAAAAACAAACAACAAATCTCAGGAATTTATCATTGGAAGCTGAAATTTACAATACCTAACACAATGGCTATTAGCTAATTAGTATTGGTTCGTACAGCCTGACAACGGTTTCCAGACTTCTGACCTATATCCAAAATCATCTTTATGACATAATCGCTTTGGATTGTTGAGCTCCAAAACCTGACGGAATGAAACAGAAGAGACGTATCTGTTTTATCATCTCATCTCTACAGAGGAGTGATGCGGTAGGAGGTAAGAATATTCGGGTGAAATGATGGCAGGCTTGTCAATGTCCTCATTTCATGGGAGACGTCTACTAAAGTTGACGTCACTACAAAAGTCCACATTATGCTTCCTGTTTGAAGTGGGATTAAATTTGATTCAAATATAAAATCAACTAGATTCAAAATAGCTTTGCAGACTAGAGGTCATTTGTCTCCCTATGAAGCACTCCTCCAGTCATCTTCAACTTTTCACATTGCAAAAAAATCCTGTACATATCAGATCGAGGACCACCTGTAAAAGTGACCAATGTCCGAATAAGAAAAAAGTGGAAGTGAACTGTTTGGACTGTCATTAATAAAATCTCATAGAGGTACTCGTATTGGCAAAATAAAATAGAGTATTTTCTGGTGTATGAGGTGCGCCCAAAAGCCTCCATTTTCCTCAAAAGATGATGCGAAGTGCGCCTTATATCTGAAGTATTAGCGACTGAAGTATTAGGGAAGTATAGGAAGAAGAAGAAACCGTGGGTCACAGATGACATCCTTGATCTGTGTGACCACAGAGGGACACTAAAAAGGACCAAGAAGGATGACCCAGAGGCTGCGAAAGAGCACACTATGGTGAACAAATATATTAGGAAGAGGATGAGGGAAACAAAGGAGAAGTGGATCACAGAGCAGTGTGAAAAAATAGACACAAGTATACGACAGGGCAACAGTAAAGCAGCATACGCCACATTGAAGGCTTTGACAAAGACGCAGCAACATACTGCAACAATAATAGAAGATGGGGACGGTGCTCTGCTAACCGAAAAGACAGCAGTAATCAGAAGATGGACAGAGTACTGCCAGGAACTCTACAACCTCAAAATAAAACCCAACCAGAACGTAACCACTGACGCCGCAAAGGTCATCAGCGAAGATGACAACGTGCCGATACTCCAGGCAGAGGTGGAGGAGGCAGTAAGGAACCTGAAGATCGGCAAATCACCTGGCATCGACAACATCCCGGCTGAACTGTGGAAACATGGAGGACACGAGACAATTAAAACACTCACACACATCTGTCAGAATATTTGGAGAACCAAGCAATGGCCCCAAAAATGGACACAATCTCTGGTTATCCGTATCCCTAAGAAGGGGAACTCGAGGCAGTGTCAGAACTACAGGACCATCAGCCTGATCTGCCACGCAAGCAAAGTGCTGCTAAGGATCATCCTGAACAGACTAAAGAGTAGGGCAGAGGAAATTATCGCAGATGAGCAAGCAGGATTCCGACCAAAAAGGAGTACCACAGAGCAGATTTTTAACATCAGATTACTTATCGAGAAACACCTCCAGCATCAACATGACCTGTTCCACAACTTCATCGACTTTAAGAAAGCCTTTGACAGGGTGTGCCATGAGGGGATGTGGCAGGTGCTCCGAAACTACAACTTCAACAAGAATCTCATCCAGGTCATTCAGTCACTCTACATCAACTCAAGCAGTGCAGTTCTCATGAACAACACCATGGGGGAACTTTTCAAAACATCGATCGGTGTCCGATAAGGCTGTCTTCTGTCCCCCGTCCTATTCAACATCTTTCTGGAAAACATCATGGATGAGGCCCTGGAAGAGTTTCACACCTCCATATCCATCGGAGGAAAAC
Organism: Hippocampus bargibanti; assembly: GCF_051943395.1. NCBI lineage: Eukaryota > Metazoa > Chordata > Actinopteri > Syngnathiformes > Syngnathidae > Hippocampus > Hippocampus bargibanti. Next base: position 15,553,227 of record NC_142744.1, on the reverse strand, counting down.
CCATCTGTAACCTCAGGTTCGCTGATGACATAGATCTGATGGGAAAAAGCGAAGCCGAACTCCAGGAGCTTACCACCAGACTGGAAAAGGTAGCGAGGGGTTACGGTATGCAAATAAGCGCAGAGAAAAGCAAGATACTGGTCAATAGCTACAATAAAACAACACCACCAAAAATCACAAAGAACGTGCAAACCTTAGAAGTGGTGAAGGATTTCAAAAACCTTGGGTCCTTTGTGAGTGAGGATGGCAGCTCCACAAAGGAGATTAAATCACAAATTGCAATAGCAACATCAGCCATGACAAGACTGGCCAGAATTTGGAGGAGCAATACCATCGGTTTTGCAGTGAATTTCAGGCTGTACAAGTCTCTAGTACTCTCTGCCTTGTTATACGGCTGTGAGAGCTGGACACTTACAGCAGACACAGAGCGCAGGATCAAGGCGTTTGAGCATAAGAGCTACAGAAGGATGCTCAATATATCTTACAGGGAACACCAGACAAATGACTACGTCAGACAGCTAGTCACCACCCTTTCTAGAGAACAAGAGCCTGTACTCTCAATGCTGAAACGTCGTAAAATGGCCTGGTTTGGCCACGTTATAAGGCATACCTCACTATCCAAAACCATCCTGGAGGGGACAGTGGAAGGGAAGCGGAGAAGAGGAAGACAGAGGAAGTGCTGGATGGACAACATTAAGGAATGGACAGGCTGCAGCTTCCACACACTGCTACGAACTGCTGAAGACCGAGAGCGCTGGAGATCTCTGACTGCCCAGACGTCCATCATGGCACCCCTACGGCCTTCTCGGCCATGGGATGAGTGAGAGTGAGTGAATATTGAGCCACAACAGGTCTCAAAACTACTGTCAGCAGCCACCGACTCCATTTCCCCCCATAACCAGAATCTACTGTAGTGCCTTATGTTTGGCTAACCTTTATATATTTATATTATATTATATTATATTATATTATATTATATTATATTATATTATATTATATTATATTATATTATTAGGAAAACGTGTTTAATTCGTTGAAGGTGCGCCTTATAGTCCCGGTTCACCTTATATAGGGAAAAAGTTAGTAAATACACCGTTCATTGGGGGTGCGCCTTATACTCTGGTGCATTTTATACACCGGAAAATACAGTAATAATAATAATCCCATTTGGGTCACGTTTTCCTGCAGTCCAAATGCAATTTTAAGGAACTATTTTGGACATCTGTATCTGGCAGAATAAGCGTGGACAGACGTGTTTCAGTCTTTCTGGTGATATAATACACAATTTTAGATTACAAATTTTGAGGTCTTGAAGGGTAGGCAGAAAACCAAAAACAAAAAAAGGCTTTCTGCTTCTTTTTTTGTGAGCCCAGTTGAATTGTTGACATTTCTGAGAGGACAGCATTGAAGACACTATTTGGAAAACCTCCAGCAAAACTTCTACCGGTCCTTTTATCTTTATTCCTCTCAATATACGACCAGTAACTGCCAGCAGACTGTATACTTGCAATTTCATGATTTAATGGATGCCATGGAGGCTTATTCTGCCAGATACGGCAGGAAGTCTGACGTGTCCAAGATGGTTCCTACTTTTATACTGTCTTGGCCACGGTCTTAAGTGGATTCGTCTGGGAAGTGTGAAAGGGTGAAGATAGAGAGGACGACGCCAGGAGAAAGATTCCAATGACACACCTCACATCACCTTATGTGCCAAAGAGGCTTCATCAGATTGTGGTTCAAATGAAAGGATGGTTGTTTATTCATGCTCAGTCTTGTGAAAAATAAAAATCTATGTCACCCCAAAGTTCTTTATGTCGAGCAAGGCTCATCAGATGATTATATCTTATTATGAAGCTATATTTTTCAGACTTTGGTCCTTTTGTACAAACAAACAAACAAACGAACAAACAAACACACACACACACACACACACACACACACACACACACACGCACGCACGCACACACACACACACACACACACACACACACACACACACACACACACACACACACACACTGTAATGTCATGTGCCAACTGAAGTTCTTCTCTTGCCGGTTCCTTAGCTTCGCTGGGGGGAGACAACTGAACAGCGCCTCGCTGGCATGCCATTTCTTTAGAAGGTTAACGTAATAAATCTGCTCAGGTTTCCTCTTACCAGGTTGCCTCACCTTGTAGTTTACCTCCCCCATGCGTTCGATGACCTCAAAGGGCCCCTGCCAGGATGCCAGGAATTTGCACCAAGACCTTTGCAATCTGCCTCGTGGTAGCCTTTCTGAGGGGAACAGCCTGTGGAAATCGAGTGGCATAATCGACTATAACTAAAATATACTGGTGTCCCCTAGCACTTTTTGGTAGAGGTCCAACTATATTCAGCCCAAGCCTCTGAAAAGGGGTCTCAATGATGGGTAAGGGAATGAGTGGGTTTCTGTATGTGGGCTTTGGCGCCACCTGTTGGCACTCGGGGCAAGAACGACAATAGTTCTCCATATCCTTGTGCACCCCTGGCCAGGAGAACCGTTGCAAGATTCTCTCTTTTGTCTTTTCTACACCTAGGTGTCCCCCGAGCAGGTGTGTGTGTGCCAAGTCCAGTACTGTAGCTCGGTGTGGCTGTGGTACGAGAAGTTGTTCACGTACTTCCTCATTTTTCTTCGTTACCTGGTATACAGCAAAATGGGGGTATGTGGGACTTGTCATTTCCCCCAGTACTACACCCTCTAAAACCTGCACATTTTTCGTGGCGTTGGCAAGGGTAGGATCCTGTAACTGGGCTGTACCATACCAGCCTGATAGAGGAGGCAGCTTCTGGGTCCCTGGGTTCTCAGCACCACTGGAAGCCGGGAGATTTTCTGAGGCTGGAGTCTACTCGGCTGTCTCTGGGCCAGACTCCATCTCCGGTGGTGCATTTGCTGTCCCTAGGAGAGCACAGGCTGGGGAGAGTGAATAAGGGGGTAGGCTTAAGTATTCACTACACACGTCTTACCTCTCCCCTTCCGAGGTAGTCGGGCCAGTTTTTCCTGTGTTTCTCTCCACAGTGGGTGAAAGGCCGGGCAGTCGCTTCCAATCAGGAGGGGAACAGGGAGAGAGTCAACCACGCCAGCTATGATGCGGATGATTCCCTTGGTTGTGGTCATGGTGAGTTCGGTGGTGTGGTACTCTCTGGTATCTCCGTGGACACAGGAGACTGGAAGGGTTTTCTCTGGAGACAACCTGGTTGGATTCACCAGCGTTTGGCGCACCAAGGTGACCAGGCTTCCGTAGTCCAGCAGAGCTTCAACATCCTGTTGATTCACTGTCACTGGACAGGTGGGGGGTCTTGTTAGCGAGCTGTCACTCCCCCCCAGGAGGGAGGCATAGTGAGCAGGGTGGGCACTGGAAGAGTCAGCGGTCGGCATGGACTCTTCCGTTGGTTTTCCACACTGCCATGAGATGTGTCCCGTCTCTCCGCATCTGTAGCATTGTCTGGGCTCAGTGCCCCTGGGTATCCGTCACTGCCTGGGTGGGCTTCTAATGCCGCCTGGAGCCATCTTGGCTGTGTTGGGAAGCTTGGGCACCTTTGTGCGGGCCATTCCAGTCCTGGGTGGGGATTGTGATATCATGAGAGGCTAGCTCTCAGCGGGACGGGACAAGAAGTGCAATGGACGACAGGTTTGGATACAAACAAAAGGTTTTAATCAAGGGTTCCAGGGGGAATTCACAAGCAACAAAGGTTTGAATAGTGTCTCTTCTGATACTTAAATCCAAATAAAGTCTCTTCTGCTACTTAAATCCAAATAAAGTCTCTTCTGAGGTAAAACTGAAGACGGAGTTCTTTACAAGAGTCTCTAGGCCTCACCCCTCTTGACGTCCTCGTCATGTAGCCTAGCCACCTTAGCTAGGTTCAAATCCAGTGTCCAGTCGTGTGGTCCCAACTGGCAATGAGTTCCACGCAGCAATCAACTTCTCCACAGAGCACAGCAATCGAGCTTGTCTTTCCCCAAGCTCCACACTCAGAGGCTCTCTGCCTTAAGAGCCCTGCTTTCCAATCAAGCCCTGATCAGCTGCAGGTGTGTGGGTTTAATTGCTGCCTTCCACCAGGTGGGGCCAAGACTCTCTCTGGGTGGAGCCATCTTAGGGGGATGTATTTGCCCTCCAGGACACAGCCTCTCGTGACATCACAGGATGTGTTGCCGGTTTCCTTCCTGGTCGTTCGCAGCATCTCTACTGTGGCCTGGTGCTGCTCCACTGCTGCCACTATTTGAGAGGCAGTAGTCAGCGACTGCTGACTGTTGATCTTTTTTGCCTCATAGGGCAGGGCCCCTAAGTAGTGATCCACGACAATGGCCTTGACCACCTCAGCTGCCGTGTTCCTTTCCATGCAAACAAAGGTTTTAATAAAAGGTTTCAGGGGGAATTCACAAGCAACAAAGGCAAGAATAGCGTGTCTTCCAATATTTAAATCATAATAAAGTCTCTTAGGAGGTGAAACTGAAGACGGAGTACTTTTCCATGTGTTTCTAGGCCTTACCCCTCTTGATGTCCTTCCTAGGTAGCCTAGCCACCTTTAGCAAGAGTCCAAATCCAGTGTTCTGTCGTATGGTCCCAACTGGCAATGAGTTCCATGCAGCAATCAGTTTCTCCACAGAGCACAGCAATGGAGCTTGTCTCCTCGGCCTCCACACTCAGAGGCTCTCTGCTTTAAAAGCCTTGCTTGCCAATCAAGCCGTGATCAGCCACAGGTGTGGGGTCTGAATTGCATACATACATACATACATACATACATACATACATACATACATACATACATACATACATACATACATACATACATACATACAGACATATTAATTTATATTGTGCTTTAACAACAGCTATACAAATGCAGGTACTGTAAATAAGCAAGTACTGTAAATAAATAAATAAACAAATCAAGTCAAGTCAATACAGTTACATATACCAAATATGCTTTTTATACTTTTTTATATTTTTATAATTTGCACTATGTACAGTTCTTCACATTTTTTGTGCAGTTGTACATTTCAGTCTCCTGACATTTTCTTTTGTGCATAGATTACTTTGTTTGGTCTTTTGACCTCCTCACTCCTACCCATTTAAATTTTGCTGGTGTCAATTGCAAATTTCCCCATTGAGGGTCTATTAAAGGCTTTCTGATTCTGATTCTCTAAACATAAATAAATAAACAAATAAAAAAATAAATAAACTAATTATTAAATACATAAATAAATATATGAATACATGAGACATGAATACATACATGCACAAATAAATAAATAAATAAATAAATAAATAAATAAATAAATCAACTCCATACGAATACATATGCCCTAAATTATAGAGTTAAGTATAGTCCAGTAGCACCCTGGTGAAAATACGTTAATCTGAACAGCATTTTATAGCTAATATATAGTTACAGCAATTCTAAGAATAAGACCATGTGTGTGTATTGAGAGGTTCTTGAGTTTCGGCCAATGAGGTCTCTATCAACGTGTCATTTGCAGATATCTCAAGCTTCTTTTTTCAGAGAGAATTCACACTGAAAACCTTGGTACACAACCTCCCCGGCAGTGAGCAACAAGCAGAAACCGTCAGTAATCAACGCGTGAGCACAGCAGAGCCTTTGGCAGCTGAAGCATTTCTCTGTGTAGTTGACAGGGACCAAAACACAACTCATTCAGAGTGAATATTTGACTGTCAATGGGCCAAATGGACAAAGACCAACTGTCGGAAGAAAGGCATCCTTTTCCCAGTGGCAGTGGACATTAACACTTTTGGATTTAGGCTGCAGTCCAATTGATGAATGGTGAGGCCCTTCTTGAGTGTAATCTGATGAGCATTCAATGCTGAAAATATCAAATCACCATAACGTTTAGGATCAGATAGCATTGAAAACATTCATCGGAAAAAAATTGAGAGTCACTTTTCTGGACAATTTTTATCTCTTACAACCTTTGAAGGGTCCCTGGATGTACATGGGACCACCTATAACCGGTCAAACATGAAATTTATGGACTTGGAGAAAGTGTTCGACCCTGTCTTGCCACAAGCAACCATAACCCATCTAAGGCTTTACAAATGTGTCAGATTTACAGATTTACCGTAAAATTACCGTAAAATGAAAGTGGACCGACTTTTGCCTCATTTCTATTCAGGTTCCTCACTAAAGGTGGATTAAATGCCTTACAATAGGACTGACTTCTTAAAACGGAGGTTGTGAGAAACCTAGTCCCTCTAAAGCCTGGCTTAGGGAAATTCCCCTGCCCTGAGGGACCGTGGAAGAGTGGGCGAGGGAAAAGTGCAGTTTTAACCCATTGAACCAAGAGTCGGCCGGGACATTCCCGATAGTCGTACAGGTAAGCGGGATCTGGCACTTCATCTTTCCAACCATCCATATTCAACACCGCTTATCATGAACAGAGTCGCAGGGAATTTCTGGGGCCTATCCCTGCTGATTTCGGACAGAACGCAGAGGACACCCTGAACCGGTCGGCAGTCAGTCGCAGGGTGCACATTAAGACAGACGAACATACATACCCACATTTATAGCGTCACTGAGTGGAAACCAATCCCACGCTGCCTATACACAAATCTGGCGTGTGTACCACCTCAGTTTATCTATCCAACTATTTTCTGATCCACTTTATCCTCACTAGCATTGCGGGAGTTTCCGGAGCCTATCAAGGTAATAGGCGGGGGACACCCTGAAAATGTTTCCAACCAATAGCGAGAAACACAGAGACGAACAAGCATCCGCAATCACACTCACACTTGCTGATGCCGCGATGATACTTAACAGGAACAGGATACATACTCCATACTACAAAATGAGCACAGGCGAGGCAAGGGAGCTTTATTTGTAGCACATTTTCATACACAAGACAACTCAGAGCGGTACACTCAAGTAAAGGCACAACTGCTAAAAGCATTTACAAACACATCAACAAGTAATGTTCAGAAGTCGAGAAAACAAGTAGCGTCTTCTAAATTTAGGAAAAGAACACACAATGACAAAAAAGACTTTATCAACATCGCAGGGATAATACTAGTGGGCCTCAATCGGCAGTACATATGCACCTAAAAGCTAGCAACCACTCATTTGACGACAATGAGGTTAAAATCTTAGTGAAAGAACATAGATGGTTTGAAAGGAGAGTAAAATAAGTGATTTTCATAAAACAACTAAATCCTTCATTAAACCGATTTGGTGGGGTGAGGTTCAATTTGGATCGTTCATACAATAGCCTGCTTAGGCAACATAGGATTAGGAATACTGATGAGGTGATACCGGTCGAAGTGAGGCAATCAGGCCAGTCGTTAGTCAGAACGATAGGAACTATCAGTGGAGCAGCTGCAGGGGGTAGTCTTCTGCTCCCCCCAGCCTGAGAGCAGGGACCTATCATAGCAGAGTCCGGCACTGCCATGTCTGGACAGTAGGGATATACGTATATATAGGGCCTAAACTACCAGTAAGACTTTAGTTTGCTGACGAAGTTTCTTGGATAAGAAGCGAAACGTCCGACACCTTCAAAGAAATACAGATGACGGCTGAAGAAACCTTTTAATCGATGGACCACTCCTGTACGACTGAGAACCTACACAGACACACAATGACAAGATACAAACACACTATCATCTCATCTCATTTTCCGTACCGCTTATTCCTCATTAGGGTCGCGGGGGTGGCTGGAGCCTATCTCAGCTGTCTTTGGGCACGAGGCGGGGGACACCCTGAATTGGTTGCCAGCCGATCGCAGGGCACACAAAGACATACAACAGTCACTCTCACACTCACACCTAGGGACAATTTGGAGTGGTCAATCTGCCTGCCATGCATGTTTTTGGAGTGTGGGAGGAAACCGGAGGACCCGGAGAGAACCCACGCGAGTCCGGGGAGAACATGCAAACTCCACACAGGGAGGCCGGACCGGGACGCGAATCGGCGACCTCTGCACTGTGAAGCCGGTGTGCTAACCACTCGACTACCGGGCCGCCCACACACTATCATGACACTTGAAAAATATTTAAACATACAATAAAGAAACAAAACAGGATTTGTGTGTCCCGGTAGTCGAGTGGTTAGCACGCCAACTTCGCAGTTCGCCAAGTGCCCGAGGACGACTGGGAATAGGCTCCAGCACCCCCCGTGACCCTCATGAGGACTAAGCGGGATGGGAAATGGATGGATGGATGGATGGATGGATGGATGGATGGATGGATGGGTTTTGTACAATTAGTCAATGACCTTGCCGTGAGAAGATTTTATTTGAAAGACCATAATAAAAGTATGGGGGATTTTTTAAAATGTTTTCACTTTGGCTTGACTTCAATTCATTCAGCAGTTTATTTTATTTGTGTGCAGCATAACAGCGAAATGCTTCGCCATCTTTGCTTTGAACTGGGGTAAATGACCAAACCTTGTTTATATTCGCTGAGCATTCCTTTAATTGATTCAGGACCCAAATCATGCAATGATTTAAGTAAAGAATCTGCTTAATATTAGATATCAAGTAGACAGGATGAACTTAGTACAACGATTATGCAATGATTTGTTGAGCAGAGCTGAATTTTAAAATCTATTCTGCAGCACAGTGATGATTTTTTTTTCAACATATGTATATCTCATCTCATCTCTCATCTCATTTTCCGTACCGCTTATTCCTCATTAGGGTCGCGGGGGGTGCTGGAGCCTATCTCAGCTGTCTTCGGGCACGAGGCGGGGGACACCCTGAATTGGTTGCCAGCCAATCGCAGGGCACACAAAGACATCCAACAGTCACTTTCACACTCACACCTAGGGACAATTTGGAGTGGTCAATCTGCCTGCCATGCATGTTTTTGGAGTGTGGGAGGAACCCGGAGGACCCGGAGAAAACCCACGCGGGTCCGGGGAGAACATGCAAACTCCACACAGGGAGGCCGGACCGGGACGCGAACCGGCGACCTCTGCACTGTGAAGCCGGTGTGCTAACCACTCGACTACCGGGCCGCCCTACATATGTATATATGTATTAAATAAAAATATCAGAAACAACGCGCTTCCACGGGATTAAAAAAAAATAAATAAATCTTAGGGTGAGTAGCCGTTTGTAGCGAGCTTTAATCATGTACATAGGTTTGTAGTTTTATGACTAATTCTATTTCACTATCCAGTATTTTTTTTTCTGGCGGGGCTGCTCGAATTAACAAATGCGATTATTCTTGTAATTAGATGCTAATGAGAATTTAGTCTAATAAGGCATACAAATCAACATGTAAGCTAATGTACATATGTGAAGGCCGATCGTCTTCAACAAACAAAACACTATCTGTGCGGATTGTAAAAAGTAACACCACTGAATCTATGAATCTATGGAAATCAAGCATAAATTTTGAGGTTTATTTGCATAAAACTATGCATTCTCATTGAATAGCAACCATCCTTCCACTCATGCTGCATTACGGCGATAATTTAATATCACAGAAAGCAGTTTTATGTTTCTTTGGGCATTGCCGCAAATTACCTTTCCGCTGCACAGATGTTCATGTCTGGTTTTGCGACAGCCTTTTAGTATTCTAGGTCGGCCCTTTGCAATGCCCCCAGTGTGACTCAAGAATGAAAGGGCATGCACAGGGATGGAGCAAAAATAGCAGCTGGGCCACAGAAGCCAAAGATTTGACAAAGCCTCGGACATATGTGTTCCCTGACCTGAATAACTAAGAGAGCGGCAGCACGTTCAACTACCCTGAACATGTTGGGGAATGGCACTACTTTCTTTCATCCATTTGCGCTTTTGTTGGTCTCCCCCACCAATCCCATTCATTCATGAGTGAAGCTGAAACATTGTCTCGATGGTTGTTTAGCACATAAATAATGCCCATTTGCTTAGTTGCATGTGACAAGGCGGGTTTCTTTTACATTTCAATGTCCTTTCCATAAAAACATGAAATGCATTCAGGTCAGGAAGGAGAAGCAAAATCAGAAGACATTGCAAAATCACAAAATAATATATTCTGAGGAAGCACAGTGAACCAGTGGTTAACGCATCGGCCTCACAGTGCCGAAGTGCAAGGTTCGATTCCAGCTCCGGCTTGACTGTGTGGAGTTTGCATGCTCTTGTGGGGCTTGTTTGGGTTTCTCCGGGTCATCCGGTATCCTCCCACATTCCAAAAACATGCAAGGCAGGCTGAATGAACACTTGAAACAAGTCCAAGAAGGCGCCTGAGTAGGGAACCATCAGCAAGTGCTCTCACGAGCGTTGTGTTATATTTGTTGTTTTTATGTTTTCTTTTGTCACTTTGAGTTGTTGTGCGTCATGTGGAACAGATACAGATTGTTTTTCAACATTTTTGGCCATGACAATTATGAAGGAGGAGGCTGTGCTGAGCCCTTGCGCCTTCTTTGCAGCATGAATATGCCAGCGTTGTTTTTGATTGGGAGGATTGTTGGTGCCATTTGACTGTCATCGCTGGACAACTCTGGGGCGATTGTGCTTTTTTTGCGCCTGAAATGGGCGGCATTTTAAGAGCCCCACTTTGTTCAGCAGAAAGGTCGGTGCTGTTGGACAGTCTGCGCCTGGAAGGATGCATGGAGAGAAGAAAAGGAGCGTCAGCGCAGACCATTGATGCGTATGTGGAACTGTCACGACTTGGAATTGTAGCGGATTTACGTGGGACAGGAGATGTGAGACAATCTCTTTTCGTCAATGGATGCTGCAGCTACGTGTTTGCTTTCCAAAATTTAGCTTGTCGCAGAAATGCACATTCCACCATGACGTCCTTAATCCACTGTCGAAAAAAAGGCTTTGATCCTCTCCTCATTCATCTAGAACTGCTTCATGCAACAAAGAGGGTGCAGAAAGTGCTTAAGATTGAAGACTGTGTCTTTTGTGTTGTTAGATCTGTTGTGTCACATTTTTGTTATCTGATTGTTTTTGTTGTTTGGACTTCAAGATGGTGCCGTGAGAGTGGCTGCCTTTACCGTATTTACCTGTATTTTTTTTCTACTTCTTCATTTCCTTTCCTCTTACTTTCATCACGTTGTTGCTGTAAAATGTAAATTTATCCACTGTGAGACTAATAAAGGCTAATCCAATCCAATCCAAATTGCCCCTTGGGGTGTTTGTCTGTGTGTGCCCTGCGATTGGCTGGCAAGCGGTTCAGGGTGTCCTCTTTAAGAGAGGTGGGACAGGCCCCAGCACACCCCACGACCCTTTTGAGGATAAATAAAGCACATCGAAAAATGGATGGATAAAAATCATCTAAATTACTGCATCAAAATATTGAAAATCCAACAGTATTGCAGATCAGTGCTGCGCAAGTCCAGTCATCTAGAGCCCTAATCTAGCCTGATTTCGATGTCACCCTCCTCCAATAATCAGCAGGCTCCGAGAAGCCTGATAATGATCCTGATCATCAGAATCAAGTGTGTTGGAGGAGTGAAACATACAAGAAAATGGCTTTTGAGAATTGGAGTTTGAGACCCGCCGTCTAAATTATTGACAGGTTGCAAGGGGATTCTTACAAGAATAAAGGTGAGTTTCAGTGATCGTTGCTGGATACAAAAATGTTTTCAGCCCTGATTTAAATGCATTGACTATTTGGGAACACCTTGAGTATTTGGGGAGGTTTTTTTTCTATATGAGAGGATAAGGAACTACCGTATTTTTTGGATAATAAAGCCCACTTTCAATGAATGATTCTAAAAAATTTTTAAACGTTTTCTATAAATAGGTAGCACTGCATTATAATGGCGCATGGTCCACTTTTGAAAAAAAAATTAAGCCTTTAGGTCCACCTTATAGTGCAGAAAAATACGGTACTTGCTGTTTGGATCCGGGAACAAAAAAAAGACCTTCCCTACCTGAACTGAGAGGTTCGTAGGCTACTAAATCATTCTGTATTCATTTTGGGCCAAGACCATTTTGAGCAAGGGCGTTAAACTCAATTTTTACCAGGGGTCACATTGTAGTTACGATTTCCTCTCGAGGGTCGTTATGAATTTGGGGAAACCATAAGAATTATCCACATATTACTTAAGAGCGCACAACAAATTGATGAAAGTCAAGAATAATGAATGTTATTGCAGTTTATATACAACAATTTGAAAATTTGGTTAAGACTTTAGCAAGCATCACGACACTAGACATGCTTAATTCGCTTTTACGGGTCGAAAATAATGATGTGGCGGGTCAGATCTGGCCCCAGGTTCTTGACTTTGACACCTGTGATTTCACAATTTTAAGACCGCGAAACAGATTTTAAAATATATTTTTTTATTTATACAAAACTGCCGTAATGATTAGATTACATTAGAATCGATTAGATTAGATTAGATTAGATTAGATTAGATTAGATTAGATTAGCCTAGCCTTAATTGTTTCACAGTGGAGCTATTTCCATTTCACAGAAAATCTATGAAAAGTTTTCGTCAGCCGCCGTTTCGCTTCTTATCCAAGATGCTTCTTCAGCGAACTAAAGTCTTACTGGTAGTATAGTCCCTATATATATATATCCCTACTGTGCAGACATGGCGGTGCCGGAAACTGCTATGATAGGTCCCTGCTCTCAGGTTGGGGGGAGAAGAGGACTATTCCCTGCAGCTCCACTGATAGCTTCTATTGTCCTGGCTGACGACTGGCCTGATTGCCTAATTGGCCCTGGTATCAACTCATCAGCATGACTAATCTTATGTTGCCTAAACAGTCTATTGCCGATTGAGGCCCACTCGTATTATCACTGCGATGTTGATAAAGTCTTTTTTTTTTTTCATTTTTACAATGTATTGAATAAACTACATTACTTTGCTTTTCATTTGGCAGCCTATCTTTTGGATGCACTAGTTTTTGCCTTAAAGTGTTTAAAAAACAAAAGTAAATGTAGTTTACAAAGTAATGTGGTTTACAAAGTAATGTAGTTTATTCAATACATTGTAAAAATGAAAATTGTAAAGAGCAATACATAGGAGAGACTAAACAAATTCTCAAAAAAATACTTTATCAACATTGCAGGGATAATAATACTAGTGGGCCTCAATCGGCAGTACATATGCACCTAAAAGCTAGCAACCACTCATTTGACGACAATGAGGTTAAAATGTTAGCAAAAGAAAATAGATGGTTTGAAAGGGGAGAAAAAGATACAGTAAACTCTTGTTACATCGATATCGTTTGTATTGACAATACTGCTTATTACGATACTATTTTCATTTCCCGTGCACATTTCTAGTCTTTTTATGTACAATTACTTCCGTTTAGTACGATTTGTGGTTTTTACGATAATCCGGTTACTACGGTGCTCTTTTTCATCTCTCGCCGGCCATTTTGCTGTTTATATCGATACAAAAGATATCGATAAGAAGGTTTCTTCCACCGTCATCTGTACAAATTTGACGGTTTCGGACGTTTCGCCTCCTATCCAAGAGGCTTCGTCAGCGAACTAAAGTCTGACTGGTCGTATCGGCCCTATTTATATATCCCTAATGTCCAGCCATGACGGCACCGGACACAGCTATGATAGGTCCCTACTCTCAGGTTGGGGGAAGCAGAGGACCACTCCCCCCCCATTCCTGACTAATGACTGGCTCATTTCCCCCACTCCCACCGGTATCACCTCATCAGCATTACGAATGTTGCCTAACCCGTTTTGCCTAAGCAGGCTATTGTACGAACGATCCAAATTGAACCTCACCCCACCAGACCGGTTTAATGAAGGATTTTGTTGTTTTATAAGAATAGCTTCTTTTACCCCCCTTTCAAACCATCTATGTTCTTTCGCTAAGATTTTAACCTCATTGTCGTCAAATGAGTGGTTGCTAGCTTTTACGTGCAAATGTACTGCCGATTGAGGCCCACTTGTATTATCCCTGCGATGTTGATAAAGTCTAAGCGACGTAGTCTAAGCGAAAGTAAAGTCTAAACGACTTTACTTTGTTTTTCATTTGGTAGCCTATCTTTTGGATGCACTAATTTTTGCCTTAACGTGTTTATCGGTTTGAAATAAGTAGGAATGTTGTGATGCCAAAAGACTCTGTAATTTTTCAGAAACTCCTGCAATGTAAGGTACTGCTACTCCTCTTCTTTTTGTATCTTGAGAATTATTGGTTTCATTCCCTATTCTTTCTTTCTGACATTTGTTGAATGACCACTGAGGGTACCCACAGTTAGTGAGTGCTCGCCTGATATGTTTTGACTCCTTTTCTCTACCTTCAATGCTAGTTGGTATTAGTTTAGCCCTATGCTGGAGGGTTCTGATAACTCCTAATTTGTGTTGTAAGGGGTGGTTAGAGTCAAACAGTAAGTATTGGTCAGTGTGCGTAGCCTTCCTAAAGACTTCTCTTTTTAGCGCTCTGTCCTCTTTTATAATTACTTTACAATCCAAGAAGGCTAGTTGGTTCTCTTGAATGTCCTCACGAGTAAATTTAATGTTGAAGTCTACAGAGTTGAGGTGATCTGTGAAGGATTGAATTTCTTGTTTTTTAATTATGACAAAAGTATCGTCCACATATCTAAACCAGTGTCTAGGTTTTGTCCCCGGGAAGGTTGTGAGGGCCTGTTTCTCCATCTCTTCCATGTACAGATTAGCCTAGATGGGTGAAACTGGTGAGGCCATAGCACAACCATGAATTTGTTTATCGAATTTCTCCCGAAATTGAAATGTAAAATTAAGGCAGATTTCCAATAATTTGCAGATGTGATCCGCTTTAAGTTTGGTTCTTTCTTGCAGAGAAACGTCCGCCAGCAGTCTCGTCCTCACCACTGAGACTGCTGCTGGGGTTGGGACAGATGTAAAGAGAGAAGTCACATCGTATGATGCCAAAGTTTCCTCAGGTTCCAATATAAGGTCTTTGATCCTCTCTACAAACCCTGTGGTGTTCTCTACGTGATATTCTGTGTTACCAACCAACGGAGCTAAGATAGTTTTTAAATATTTGGCTACATTGTATGTAGAGGAGTCAATGCTACAAACAATGGGTCTGAGGGGGAACCCTTCTTTATGTATTTTTGGCAGGCCATAATACATGGCGTTCGCTGACGAAGCCTCGTGGATAGGAGGCGAAACGTCCGAAACCTTCAAATTTGTACAGATGACGGCTGAAGAAACCTTCTCATTGATGGACCACTCCTGTACGACTGAGAGTTTACACAGACGGAGATACAAAAGATACTTACGGTGAATAGATATTTGCTTAGGGGTTTCTATACAGTAGCACCATTATCGAAATCTGTATTGGTCGCTGTATCGGTCGCTGTATCAGTCGGGCCATTGGTCGACTTGGTCAGGTGAGTTGGTAGCGTGTCTTCGTTACGTGACCAGCTCCCGTGTAGCAGATGCCATTTTCATTTTCAGACGCCAGCTCGTCGTGTGTAGCAGACGACATTTTCTACCGTCTTCAACAATGGTGAATGATCTTGGAACGAAGTACAGTGAGACCTCAACTTACGAATTTAATTGGTTCCCAGACAGAGTGTGTAAGGTGAAAAGTGTGTATCTCGAAAAAAAAATCCCATAGAAAACCAGTAAAATGGGAATAATCCGTTCCCGGGTTTCCATAAAATATACTTTTCAACTAAATAAGCCTTAAAACTACACACAACCTACCTTATCCTATGCATAATAAATGTGCTATGGTATTGTAATTAAAGAAATACACTGCATTGTATCATAAAGTCACTTTATTTACATTTGTGATGGTCATTGATGACTTGATGGAATGGCGTTGGAGGTCCAAGGTCAAAGGGACTTGCTGTTTGGAAAGCGAGGCACATTACATGAGGACTGTAATTAAATAAATAAACTGTGCTGTAAAATAAAGCTGTATTTACCTTTTTGATGGTCATTCATGGTTTATGGAAGGAGACTCACAGAAGGACTGTTGGTAACTTAACCAACAGTCAGTGTGGCTTCTCTTTGCTTCTTTGGAGACTCCTCATCCTTTTTGCTGTTTAAAAACCTCTTAATTGACAGACACCTGTTGCTTTCTGACTTGTAAGGTGTTAGGAGGCTGAGGCATCACAATATCGTTCATCATGTTGATGATTGTCATAGCCAGTCTTTTCTGGATGGAACTGTTCTGTAAAAGCCTGCACATCATTCCACTTTGCCAACATTGCCTCCTCCTCCTCGCCCTCAGATGTTCTCGAACCATCCGTTACGAGCTTTAAAATCCTGAATAAGCGCCGAACTTCCAGGTTGGCGCATGGCGATATCGGCGTGAATTAGCCGTGCTTTCTCGCCTAAAATAGCTTTACTCACGCTGTCGCTGGATAGCTGCTTTTCGTGAATCCAAATTAACAGAAGTTTTTCAACTTCTTCGATTGCCCGAGACCGTCGCTTTAAGAGCATGGAAACACCTTTTGCAACAGACGCACCTTTGATAGCTTCTTTGTTGCGAAGGATGGTAGCGATGGTGGACTTAGCATAGCCGCGCTCTGTCGCTAAATCACACAAACGCACACGTCGTTCGTGTTTTTCAATTATCTCCTTCTTCTCAGCGACAGTGATTTTATTGTTTATTGATTTTTTATTGTTTCTTCTTGGGCTGAACACGAGCCTGCTGTGTTTTTTTTTCGGTGCCCTAATCGTAAAAGTATAAGCAAAAAGCTGCAAGGAGGCGATGGACGTGTGCATTCAATGAGAGGGGGTGTGCAAAGTAGCGTCGGCTGGAGCGCTGTTCGGTTGCCGAAGATCACTCCGCCAGAGCCCAAGGTCGTGTGCTTTCGTGTTCTTCCGCAGAAGATTATGTATTTATGTATACACATTTCCACCGAAGTGTGTAATATGAAAATAATTCTTATTATGAGGCTTAATATTCATAAATTTGACGTTCGTATGATGAAAAGTTCGTATTATAAGGCGTTCGTAAGTTGAGGTCTCACTGTACAAGGCAATCCTGGCTGTTGAGGAGAAGCCAACACGGAAGTAATGATTTTCTGCACCCTCTTTTTTTGAATAAAGTTCTAGACGAAAGAGGAGAGGATCAAAGCCTTCTTTTCAAAAGTGGATCAGGGACGTCATGGAGGAATGTGCACGTCTGCTACAAGATAATTTTTGAAAGCGAACACGAAGCTGTAGCATCCATTGACGAAAACAGACTGTCTCACATCTCCTGTCCCACGTAAATCTGTTTCAATATGCATCGGCGCTCTGCATTTCAGGACAGATGTGATGTGGTCAATGTTCCATTGTTTTAAGGACTCTGGGGGTAACATTTTGTATCATTTACTGCCACCTGATTGATTTTTACTAAGACCTATCAAAATATCATTACAGTAGTCTAATATACTGAAAATAAAAATAATCAGAATCAGAATCAGAATACCTTTATTCGTCCCGCAATGGGGAAATTTGCAGTCCACAGCAGCAATTGAAGAGGGATGGGGTTGGGGTGGGAGTGAAAGGATAGAAAACAAGATATTCTAAGCATAACAAAATAAAAATGTCAACTGTATACTGTGCAAATGTAGATGTGCAAAAACCGTTCTATAAACAAGACTGTACATAGTGCAGAATCAAGAAATGCATTAAGATATATTGCAACAACCCATATTTACAAGTGTCCAGTTTTTTTTTCACATGTGATCATTGGGAATTGTGAAGCCTGACAGCAGTCGGTAGGAACGAGCGGCGGTACCTCTCCTTCTTGCAGCGCGGGTGTAATAGTCTCTGGCTAAAGGAGCTACCCAGAGCTGTCAGGATGGGCAGGAGGGGGTGGGTCCGTCATAGCTTTTAGTTTAGCTAGCGTCCGTCTGTTGCCCACCTCCTCTAGAGAGTCCAGCGAGCAGCCCACGACAGAACTGGACCGCTTGACAAAGCGCTCCAGTCTTTTTCTGTCCCGGGTGGTGATGCTGCCTGACCAGCAGACAATGCCATAGTGGATGGCTGATGCCACCACAGAGTCATAGAAAGTCTTTAGGAGTGACCCCTGAACTCCAAAAGACCTCAGTTTCCTGAGGAGGAAGAGGCGACTCTGTCCCTTTTTGATTAGGGCATCAGTGTTTGTTGTCCAGTCCAGTTTTGTTGAGAGTAACACCCAGGTACTTGTAGGAGGTCACCCTCTCAATGTCCGAACCCTGGATGTTCAATGGTGAAGGTGACGATTGTTTCCTGCAGAAGTCCACCACCAGCTCCTTGGTTTTGCCGGTGTTGATCTGGAGGTGATTCTGCTGGCACCAGTCCACAAAGTCCTTTGTCAGTCCCCCTGTACTCCCTATCGTCTCCCTCTGTAATGAGGCCGACAATAGCTGAATCGTCAGAGAACTTCTGAAGGTGGCAGGTTGGGGTGTTGTAATTGAAGTCCGAGGTGTAGAGGGTGAAGAGGAATGGAGCCAGGACTGTTCCCTGCGGCACTCCGGTGCTGCAGAGAAGCCTGCCCGACTCACAGTTCTTTACTCTCACGTACTGTGGCCTGTTTGTGAGGTAATCTGTAATCCAGGATGTGAGGTGATGGTCGACTCCGGCATGCTGCAGCTTGTCCCCCAGTAGATTTGGCTGGATGGTGTTGAAGGCACTGGAGAAATCGAAGAATGTGATCCTCACCGTGCTCCCAGCATTCTCCAGGTGCAGCAACGCCATATGGAGGAGGTAGATGATGGCATCCTCCACACCGATGCTGGGCTGGTAGGCAAACTGTAGCGGGTCCAGCGATGAGCTTGCCAGCGGTCGCAGGTGGGCGAGGACGAGTCTCTCCAGCGTCTTCATCAGGTGAGACGTCAGCGCCACCGGTCTTTAGCTGTTGAGCTCTTTGGGATTGGCAATCTTGGGCACTGGGACCAGGCATGACGTTTTCCACAGCTGTGGAACTCTGCCCAGCTTCAGGCTCAGGTTGAACAAGTGCTGGACAATGACACACAGCTGGTCGGAGCAGGTCTTGAGGAGTCGGGAACTGATATCATCCGGACCTGCTGCCTTCCTCACCTGCATCCTCCTCAGTTGGTTCCTCACCTGCGCAGTTGTGACAGACAGGCAGGAACCAGGTGGCAGAGTGGCGGCTGAGGGTGTGGCAACGGTTGGGAGGGCAGATGTTGGTTGTGGAAAGCTGGTCGTGAGAGGGGGCAGGGAGGGTAGCCACAGTGAGAGTTGGTGCAGGTGCAGCTACAGGTGAAGTTGACGGTGGGCCGGGGGCGGCTGGCGTCTTGTCAAACCGATTAAAAAAGCGGTTGAGTTCATCTGCCCAGTCCTTGTCTTTTTCGTTCAATGTCACTGGGCTTTTGTGGCCTGAGATGTTTTTCAGGCCCTTCCAGACACCAGCGACATTGCTGGCTTGCAGCTGCTCCTCCATTTTCATCCTGTCAAGATTAATGGTTGGGCCACGTGCGATGAAACTCATGTAATGTCATCCTAAAGCTCGGCATGGAGCTGAGCTGAGGAAAGGAAGAGCACATAGGATGCGGGGGCCGAGGATAAGTCCAATAAGAGATGACAGGGAATTCAAATAAAGAGGCAAAAGGCGAGAGGCTGAAGAAACAGTGTGGAGGAGAGGGGAGGGGATTACTGGATGGTAGCGGGAGGAAGTTGGGGATGTCAGACAAGGAAATCGGGATGTAGGAGAGCATGAAGGAAGCCAAATAGTGAGGCTAGAAGAAAGAAACTCGGGGGGTTGGGAGGCTCGAATTTTTCAATTACAGCACTCGCAGACAACAAAGACCCAGATTTCAAGACACTATAACAGTCTGCAGTCCAGAGGGAAAAGCTCATTTATACTCCTATCTTTTCTCTACACAATTTACAAGTTGGACTATCTAAAGGGTTCCTTTTGTTGCACAAGCAAATGCTGGCTTTCCTCTCATTACAGCTGTCCTCACTGCCAGAACTCCATACGAAGCGAATCTTGTTCATCTTAAACAGGGGTCACCAACCTTTTTGAAACCAAGAGCTACTTCTTGGGAATTATTAATGCGAAGGGCTACCAGTTTGATACATACTTAAATAAATTGCCAGAAATAGCCACTTAGCAGTTTTTTTGACGACGATACTAGTGCAGCGTGTTCTACCGGAAACAAATTCCTTGTATGTTCTACATACTTGGCAATAAAGATGATTCTGATTCTGATTCTGATCTATTTACCTTCAAATCTATGTTATTATTAATAATTAGTGATATTTCTCTATGTGAAGAAACTGATCATGTTAAATGATTTCTCACAATAAATATATAAAGAGATTAAAATCAATATGCAACACTTTATTTTATATTTTCTTTAAGCGAAACTTTTTCAAATGATCACCTTTGTAGGAAAAGAAAAAGTCTCATTTTAACTAACCACTTACATTTTTTGACAAATCATGCACTACTTTGGGAAGGACGCCCCTGGCATGCAAAGTCCATAGCACTTTGGATGAAAACATCATATTCAGTGTTTCTATGAATCAATTAAATACAAAAATACAAGAAGTAAAAAATTAACAGTCAGATTTTTAAATAATTTATATCACACTTTGAACTGGACACCAAATCTGTTATCTGTTTCTTTGTCAGTTAGTGGGAAGCCTGGCATTGCATGCTTTTCACCAGTGTGTTGTACTCCGGTGTGTAACTTGACACTGCAACTCTGAGTGAGTCTTGTAGATGTGTATCAGTGAGCCGTGTTCTGTGTTTGTTCTTGATGAAATTCATGTCAGAAAAGGCTGATTCACAAAGATAAGTTGAACCAAACAGGCTTGCAACCTTCATAGCTGCTGTGCATACACCACTGTAGTTTTCTGTGTCAATAAAGCACCAAAAACTTGGTGCAGTCTGATGGGCTTTGAGGGGGAGGTCATTTTGCAGTGTTACAATTTCCATCTCTAGCTGTTCAGCATCCAGGCTGAACATTGCACTTAACTGTTCAGCAATACATGATATGTCCACGTTCATGAAAGGATTAGAAATGAACGACACACATGGCTCAAGCTGATCGAGATCACAAAACCTGTTCTCAAACTCTTGCCCAACTCTGTTCATGACCTGAGAGTACTTTTCTGCAACTTTGTCAAAGGCCTCAGATGCAGAAGCATTGTCTTTCAGCATCATCTGCACAGAGGGAAAGTGCAGCGCCTTTTTTTCTCTGTAAGTGCACAGAGAAAATGTTTATCTTAGCTTTAAATGCATTTAAAGCACTAATCATATCAGTAATGGTTTTACCTTTGCCTTGCAGCTCACAGTTCAAACTGTTCAGTTTCCCAATAATGTCTGTCAAAAATGCGAGATCAAGTGTCCACTCAGTGTCCTCCAGCAGCGAGGTGTCCTCACCTCTGGACTGCATGAACTCTTTGATTTCACCCAAAAGTGCCAAAAAAACGAAGCAAAATCCGCTGAGCCATCGTATTTCTGTGTGTAGTAGCAGGTCACCATATTCAGCTGACAGCTCCTCCAAAAGTTCCTTGAATGTTTAGTGCTGTTTAGCTTTGGAGCGGATGCTGTTAATGATCTTTACGACGGGAGTCATTACGTGCTCAAAGCCGATCACTTTTGCACACAAGGCCTGCTGGTGAATAATGCAGTGGTAATGCAGAAAGTTTGGGAAGTTTGAGTCACCTTTACAGAGAGCGATGAATCATGTGTGTCGGCTGACCATAGCAGGAGCCCCATCTGTAGTCATTGATACTAGCTTTTCCAGCGGCACCTTTTTCTCCACCAAAAACTCCTTGACCGCGTTATAGATGTCAACTCCCCTCGTAGTTGTCTTCAGGGGTAGTATTGTCAGAAGTTCTTCTTTGGTGGAGAAATCATCAAACACCATCCGGATGAAGACCATCAGCTGCGCCGTACTGCTACTGTCCACCGACTCGTCACACTGGATGCTAAACCACCTGCATCTCGCCAGATACCGGTCGAGCTGGTCTGCCAAGTTCCCAGACATCGCCGAAACTCTTCTTACCATTGTAGTTGCGCCGAGTTGAACATCGGAGAGAATGGAGAGTGCATCGGTTCCATACTTCTCGTCTTTAAGTATAGTTTTAGCCATTAACACCATTGCTTCCTTGACAACCTCCCCGTCTGAAAAAGCTTTCTTTTTCTTTATCAAGAATTCCGTAGCTCTAAACGAGGCTTCTGTTGCTTTTTGGGAGTTTTTAATCGGTCTCGTGAAAAAAGACTGCTGTTTGCGCAACGCTGCTTTTAAGTCACAGGATTTTTCCGCTCGTAGTGCGCTGTCCGGTGAGTAGTTAGCATGGTAGCTTTTGTGACACGTTGTGAAATGTCTCTCCACATTGTGCCGCTTTGCCGTCGCCACAGTCGCCCCGCAAATAATACACACGCAGGATCCTTTCACAGTGGTAAAAAAAAAACTCTACCTCCCAGTCATCGTGAAAATGATACGTTTTCTTTCTTTTTTCAGCCATTTTTGGGGTTAACTCCTCTCGTTCTCGCTGCCCCCGCTAGCTCTCCACAAACTCCGCGGTTTACGCATGCCCACATTACTGACCTTTCAACTATACTAGGTCAAAGTTGATTTATATTACACACTTTTCAAGGCGTTTTTTTATATTGTTGCCTGTCGGTAGTCAAAGCGCGAAAGCGTATGGTTGGAGGAAAAAAAAAAACAAAAAAAACAATGTGTTTTAAAGAACAATAGCAAAAAAATTGTTCAGTGGCCTTATTTGAGCTATTTTTAGAACAGGCCTGCGGGCGACTCATGCGGTCCTTAGAGGTGACCTGGTGCCCGCGGGCACCGCGTTGGTGACCCCTGATCTAAAACAACAACGAAACGGAAACAACAACAAACAAAAAAACAATCAACCGCTTCCACATTTGGTATTCAATTCCGGTGTTTTGTTTGTGAGATGGCAGAGCTTAAGTGAGACAGTGCAGGAGTCTGTCACCAGAACTGACAGGAACTATCGCTATTTATTGGAAGATGTGACCTCCTGATATTGAATTGACTGTGCTAATTTGAGATAGGGGGAAAGGGCGGGAAGGAGGGGGACGTTAAAAAAAATCATTCCCTGTCTTCCTGAGGAGTTCCTGCCAAATAACATTAACGCTAAAGCGGATCGATGGAAGCAGACTATTGATTGCACCTCGTCATGGATAACAGACGTGCTTCTCGCAGCCCATTTAACCCCGTTTTTCAGGGAAGATGACATGTGTAATGACTTGGAGGCTCGAGACAAAGGAGTCTCCTGGAATACATCACATATAAAAGGAGCAACAACCTCCGCTTTGGGAATAACACTTTCTATTGTTGTCAACGATGCGGATCAAACACAAGAGCCTAATTACAGATTGATTTGCTGTACCGGGCTACCTCGACACTCACAAGCGTACGCAGGACAGGGTAGGTAGTGTTCAAGTGACATGTGGTGTGAATGGACAGGTGGACAGGATGACAGAAACGTCTCACCCCCCATGGGCGGTATCTGTGCCCCATTTTAGCTCGGCTCTTCTATCAGAGGCCAGGAAGCTTGAGAGTTCTGTGCAGTATCCGTGCTGTTCCCAGCACTGCGCTTTTCTGCACCGAGATAATCAATGTTGTTCCCAGGATCTGTTGCAACATCTTGTTGAGTTTGGTGGGTCACTGCCCCGAGTGCTCCGACCACCACAGGCACGACTGTCACCTTTACATTGCAGGCTCTCTCCAGCTCCTCTCTGAGCCCTTGGTATTTCTCGATTTTCTCATGTTCCTTCTTTCTGATGTTTCCATCACTCGGGACCGCTATATTCACGACAACGGCTTTCCTTTGCCCTTTATCTATGACCATGATATCTGGTTGGTTGGCCATTACCATCTTGTCAGTCTGTATCTGGAAGTCCCACAGGATCTTTGCTCGGTCATTCTCTACTACCTTGGGAGGTGTTTCCAATTTTGACCTTGGGGTTTCCAGTCCATACTCCGCACAGATGTTTCGGTAGACTATGCCAGCCACCTGGTTATGGCGCTCCATGTAGACTTTCCCTGCCAGCATCTTACACCCTGCAGTTATGTGTTGGATTGTCTCAGGTGCCTCTTTGCACAACCTAAACCTTGGGTTTTGCCTGGTGTGGTATATCTGTGCCTCTATGGCTCTGGTGTTCAAAGCCTGCTCTTGAGCAGCCAGTATGAGTGCCTCTGTGCTGTCCTTTAGGCCAGCCCTCTCTAGCCACTGATAGGACTTCTTGAGATCAGCCACTTCAGTTATGGTTCAGTGGTACATCCCGTGTGGGGGCTTTTCCTCCCATGATTGTCCCTCTTCCAGCACCTCATCCTCTGTTCCCCATTGTCTGAGACATTCTCTGAGTACATCATCCGTTGACGCATTCTCTTTGATGTATTCATTGGGCTTGGATGTTTCATCCTGGACAGTGGCTCTCACACTCACTAGTCCCCGGCCTCCATCCTTACGGCTTGTGTACAGTCTCAGGGTGCTGGACTTGGGATGGAACCCTCCATGCATGGTGAGGAGTTTTTTACATGTGTTTTGTAGACTTGGAGAAAGCGTTTGACCGTGTCCCTCGTGGAGTTCTGTGGAGGGTACTTCGGGAGTATGGGGTACAGGAGCGGCTGATACGGGCCGTTCGGTCCCTATATGACCGATGTCAGAGTCTGGTTTGCATTGCCGGCAGTAAGTCGGAACCGTTTCCAGTGAGGGTTGGGCTCCGCCAAGGCTGCCCTTTGTCACCGATTCTGTTCATAACCTTTATGGACAGAATTTCTAGGCGCAGCCGAAGCGTTGAAGGTTTCCGTTTTGGTAGCCTCAGTATAGCATCTCTGCTTTTTGCAGATGATGTTGTACTGTTGGGGCCTTCAAGTGGAGCTCTCCAACTCTCGCTGGAGCGTTTCGCAGCCGAATGTGAAGCGGCTGGGATGAGAATCAGCACCTCCAAATCTGAGACAATGGTTCTCAGTCGGAAAAGGGTGGAGTGCCCTCTCCGGGTCGGGGAGGAGATTTTGCCTCAAGTGGAGGAGTTTAAGTATCTGGGTGTCTTGTTCACGAGTGAGGGTGAAAGGGATCGAGAGGTCGACAGGCGGATCGGTGCGGCGTCTGCCGTGATGCGGACTTTGTACCGATCTGTCGTGGTGGAGAAGGAGCTGAGCCAAAAGCAAAGCTCTCAATCTACCGGTCGATCTACGTCCCAACCCTCATCTATGGTCACGAGCTATGGGTTGTGTCCGAAAGAACGAGATCCCGGATGCAAGCGGCCGAAATGAGCTTTCTCCGTCGGGTGTCCGGGCTCTCCCTTAGAGATAAGGTGAGAAGCTCGGTCATCCGGGAGGGGCTCAAAGTCGAGCCGCTTCTCCTCCACATCGAGAGGAGTCAGATGAGGTGGCTCGGGCATCTGATTAGGATGCCCCCGGGACGTCTCCCTCGTGAGGTGTTCCGGGCATTCCCCACTGGCAGGAGACCCCGGGGACGACCCAGAACACGCTGGAGAGACTATGTCTCCCAGCTGGCATGGGAACGCCTCGGGATCCGCCAGGACGAGCTGGAAGAAGTGGCTGGGGAGAGGGAAGTCTGGGCTTCCCTACTGAAGCTGCTGCCCCCGCGACCCGACCCCGGATAAGCGGCAGAAGATGGATGGATGGAGACAAGTAGAGGTGTGGAAGTGACCCACTATTGAGTGCTGTAGAATATTCTATATGTTGATATGGGCATTACTTTTCGCATAGCATTGTGTATCCCCCCCCCCACCCAAAAAAAAAAGAAAAATATAAAATAACTTACAATAAGATTTTAAAAAAGCATATTTGAGTCTGCCCACCCCAGTGTTACATGAGACACACCAGGTACTTTTTATATTTTGTATATACCGTAAAACGTATACTTTTCAACCAAATCATTTTAGCAAAAAAAATACG
>NC_142744.1:15482500-15522500 GCF_051943395.1 Hippocampus bargibanti | reverse complement strand
ATGCTCTTGTAATCTGTGATTATGCAACCAGGTACCCAGATGTTTACCCATTACGTTCTATGCAGGTGAAACATGTAGTCCGATGTTTGGTTGAGTTATTCTCGAGAACAGGCATACCTAAAGAGATATTAACAGACCAAGGTACAAACTTTATGTCTCACCTGATGAAAGGCCTATATAGCCAGCTTGGAGTTAAAGGAATAAGAACCACTCCTTACCATCCTGAAACCGATGGTCTGGTTGAAAGATGTAATGGGACATTAAAACAAATGCTGAGAAAGTTCATTCATGAAACTGGCAAAGACTGGGACAAATGGCTGCCTTTTCTGTTATTTGCTTATCGAGAAGTGCCCCAAGCGTCAACTGGTTTTTCTCCTTTTGAGTTGCTTTATGGTAGACAGGTTCGTGGACCCCTGGACATGCTGAAGGAGAACTGGGTGGCTGGAGAGGCGACGTCACGCAGTGTCATCTCCTATATTCTTCAAATGAGGGACACGTTGGAGAACTTCAGGGAGATGGCAAAGAAGCACATGGAGGAGAGTCAACGAAACCAAAAGGTGTGGTATGATAAACACGCCAGAGAGAGAGATTTGCACCCTGGACAGAAGGTGTTAATATTGCTGCCTACGGGACCAAGTAAGCTACTGGCAAAGTGGCAGGGCCTGTACACTGTGACAAGGAGAATAGGACCTGTCACATATGAGATTCTCTGCCCTGACAAACAAAAGAAAAAGCAGATTCTACATGTGAACCTCCTGAAGGTGTATGCAGAGAAACAAGCGGAACCATTGAGCTCCCAGAGCCTATTCATCAGAGAAATCTCGGTTACTGAGAAGGAGGAGATGGATGAGGCTGTGATGACACCCAAGAGGGAATGGGGTAATTCTAAAGAGACCTTGTTACACCTGACCCCAAAGCAACAAATTCAGTTAGCAGAGGTAAGGGAATCATTTCCTTCCCTATTTAAAGATAAACCCGGACGAACTAATCTCATCACCCACAAGATTGTGCTCAAAGAAAATAAACCTGTACGTTTGAGGCCATATCGGATTCCGGAGCGGAAGGTTGAACCACTGAAGCAGGAGGTACGAGCAATGCTTGATATGGGGATCATCGAACCATCTAAAAGTGAGTGGTCTAACCCAATAGTGTTAGTACCTAAAAAGGACACCGCTCAACTACGATTCTGCTCAGACATGAGAAAGCTCAATAGTGTTTCGTGTTTTGACTCATACCCTATGGCTCGTATTGATGAACTGCTGGAGAGATTGGGGCGACCGAAATTTATTACAACGCTGGATCTGTGTAAAGGATACTGGCAGGTCCCTCTCGACCCCACCTGCAGAGAATACACAGCTTTTCAGATTCCGGGGTTAGGGCTCTTCCACTACACAGTTTTACCATTTGGTCTGCATGGAGCACCAGCGACCTTTCAAAGATTAATGGATATTATCCTGAAGGACTGTTCCAGTTTCTCAGCTGCCTATCTTGATGACGTCGTGATCTACAGTGAAGGTTGGGAGGACCATCTCCTGCACATCAAGACCGTCCTTGGGAAAATACAAGCGGCTGGACTCACCATTAATGAGCAAAAATGCTCCTGGGCACAAGAAGAGGTGCGTTACCTGGGACATTTGATTGGGAAAGGAAAGATTCAGCACCAGGTGGAGAAAGTGAAGGCCGTGGAGAAGATACCACCTCCCCAGACCAAGAAGCAATTGAGGTCATTTCTTGGGCTGATTGGTTGGTATATATATATATATATATATATATATATATATATATATATATATATATATATATATATATATATATATATATATATATATATATAAAATCCTCGTCTCACCCCTCATGGGTGGTGTATGCCCCCCATTTTAGCTCGGGTCCTCTACCAGAGGCCAGGAAGCTTGAGGGTTCTGCGCAGTATCCGTGCTGTTCCCAGCACTGCGCTTTTCTGGACCGAGATATGCGATGTTGTTCCCGGGATCTGTTGCAACCACTCGTCGAGTTTGGGGGTCACTGCCCCGAGTGCTCCGACCACCACAGGCACGACTGTCACCTTTACCTTCCAGGCTCTCTCCAGCTCCTCTCTAGGTCTATAGGTTTTTTTTTCTTTGTCGCTGCGTACGGTTGGAGTGATAAAAACAGCAACATGACCGGTAAACTGTCTGCATTTCCGCTTGTGTTAGCGTTTTTTTTTTAATCATTTCAAAATGAAAACCTGCTTATGTGTAAGGAATTGTTTTGCGTAATCTTCAATTCAAAAATTAATTCTTTCAAAATGTTATATTATTGACGGTCCTTTGACGGTCTCCCAGTATAATATGAAGCTGACCCAATATACGTATTTCCCACTGATTGTATGTATTAGCTGTCTCTTCCCACTTCATTGGCATGTGCATCGTGACTTTCTTAACTATATAACATCATGAAACGTTTGTCTGAAAGCTCTGTTAAGTAATGTTGCTGCAAGGAATGTAGAAAATATCTGCATGCACACCTGCTCCTACAGCTGTCTGGCGCATCCCCATCGTGAGAGGGGTTGAGAGAATTTATACTTTATAAGCAGCCGAAAATTGATCATTGCCCTTTCTAGAGATTGATATTGTTGCCAAACCTTGACAAAAAAATAATAATAAAATGGAGCCAGGCAGCAGATTTTAAAGAAATGATTGTGCATGTAAATGCTAATTAACGTGAATGTGTCAAGAAACCCGTTGCCTGATAATGACCAGGAATTGTGCTCACTGGTAAATCCGGCAC
The DNA here is from genome assembly GCF_051943395.1 of Hippocampus bargibanti. NCBI lineage: Eukaryota > Metazoa > Chordata > Actinopteri > Syngnathiformes > Syngnathidae > Hippocampus > Hippocampus bargibanti. The sequence continues at coordinate 15,519,734 of NC_142744.1, read as the reverse complement.
CATGGATGTCATCTTCACATGATGTGTCTTTAGTCATGCAAGCCCTGGGCTGTAAAGCTGTGGCACAGGACAATAAAATGGAATAATAGGAGGAGATAATGAGCCTATTACAAGACTCATTTTAACACATTTATACACCAGTGGAACATGCTGTGATGCCAAATAATGAGAATGAATCATGTAAAGGTGCTGTTGACTGAAAGGAAGCTTTGCTGATGCTTATCATCCCGCTGTCCTGAGAACTGCAATCCGCTGAGACTGTACACATCACCCTCTGCCTCGCCAGCTCGGAGTGAGGTGGTGGTGGATGGAAGTGGGGGTGGGAGTGTAGTTGGGGTGGGGGTGAGGAGAAATAGCTCTCTGTGTCGAAGCAACCACTCATTCACCAAGCAGCACACACAGCAGAGGGAGGAAGAGGAGAAGGAGGAGGAGGAGGAGCACAGCAGCTGCTGCAGCAGTGTGCACGCAGAATTTTGCATGAATAAAAAAACCTAAAACAAAAGGAGCTTAAACAACAGCAGTAGGAGAATTCTACGCGGATGAAGCTGTTGGCTGTTTGGACCTCGGGAATAAAGTGTGTGTTTCACACTTGACCAGTAGAGGAATGCGCGGATACTTGGCGTCTACATCCCTGTGGCAAAGTTGAGCTCGAGTGGAAATTGAGTTGAAAGAAAAAAGTCACTGCAAATTCCACCACACATTTTGTATTGACACTTCTCAAAGAGTCCAGGATTTGGTCCTCTTTGCAAAGTCAGGTAGGTACAAAAAAAACATTTGAATTCTTTGTTTAGTTGTGAAATGCACAATTCTTATCCAAATGTTTTATTCAATCCTCCCAGTCCGGAGAGAATGAGGTGTCGCTGGGTGAAGCATGAGCCGTCAGAGTATCGGTCATAAGCCGCTGTCTCTGCTATGGACGAGTGCGGCTCTTGGCCTCTGGCTCTGCTGCTGCCGGTCCTTGCGGACTGCCGCCGCCGGAGACGCAGCCGCCGGAGCCGCCGGTCCGGCCGGGAACTGCCTTGCCGGCTCACTGTCATGGCTTTTATCGGATAAAGGACCTTTCCAACAGTCTTTGGAGTTCACAGAGGCTGCAGAGAGGCACCAGCAAGGCTTTAGCACCAGATATAAGATCTACAGGTGAGAGATGTGTGAGTGAGCGCGCGCGCTGCGCCGATTGTCTGAGGACTGTGGAGGATATAGTCTTGATGCATTTTGGAGCAATGCAGCGTGTGTGCGTGCAATCACCCATTTCACCTGACATAGCACTTAAAACCAGTGTGGAATTAATCGGTGAAAGCAGCTGCTGACGAGATGTACTGAAAGCTTGCCCACTCTCAGGATTGCCCTCGCAGTATCACACCTGCCAACATTGAGCTATATGGAATTCAGCCAAGCATATTTGGACTGAAAAAATGAAAGGTGGAATTCTTGACCATTCGAGACGTGTAACTCGTAGACATGCAAAACAAGATAAAAATGGTTCAATTCCTTCTCCAAAGTGCTGTTCATTAACACCGATTTGGTTTATTTAGTACAGGTTGTTATTATGTCCATGGCAAATTTCAAGCCTTCCCAAGCTGAGAATGACCCCTTTGCCTGCAAATCTTTGTGGTTCGTCTTTCCTCTTTCAGAAACACAAATGACTCTGAAACCTCAGTTCTATCTTTTGATCCTTAATTCTATCATTAAAATTTAAAATTGACTGTAAGGTCAAAAATGGGACTACTCGTCTGATCGATCTTCTTCCATTTTCATATTTTAAATCTTAGTCAGTAACTCCAAAATCTTGGTCCCTATTAACCGGCAAAATGTGAGGAAATGCTGCATTGAATATGTTCCATTATACACTGTGTTGCAAATAATTGGGCATAGTGAATAATTGTTCATATATATATACAATGATACCTCAGTTTACGAACCCCTTGGCTGACGAACTACTTTTGGGATACACACGGATATTATGAAACGAAAATATATTGCAATATATTGGAAGATTGCAATACATGCAATAATATATTGTCATATATGAGGTGTTGAATTGCATTTTCCAATATGTCAATATATGCATCGACCATATATGTGTATATATATATTGGTAAATATATTTTAAAAAGTGTTGCAATTGAGACCAAAAAATTGCACTATATTTTTCACATGTAATGGTCTGTATTTATATTTTACAACATATTGCAATATATAATCAGTCTATAATAGAACTGAGGTTTTTTTAAATTACATGATCTCAGAGTCAGATAGACTTAATCCTACCTCTGCATGAGTTCAATTGGTGAACAAAAATGTTTAGAAATTTATTTTTTCCTTTTATTGTTTTATGTCTAGTGTTCTCTTGCTCAAATAAATAAAATAAGTGAATAATAATTTTTGACGAAAATATCATGATGACAAAAAACAAAAGTAGTCTTACAGAAATACCATTTATTTGGGGGGTCTACAGAATTGCCATGTACTTTGCCATGAAATTTTCAATTCTCCACACCGGATCTTGGAGGAATACATGCATAGAGGTTTGCAAATGTTGGTAAATCAATGAGCACACATTTTCTTTTGAAGAGTGTGACATCAAATATCTGTTTCCTGCCACGGAACGTCCTTTTCAAACAAACTACATTTTCAACATTATTCAGAATACTATGTGATTTATCATACTGTCTCCCAAAAGCAAAGCACCTTCTGTGGTGATGATGTTTCCATTCTGCATCAGTACAGTGAAGCTGTTTCTTTTCATTACCCCCGTGCACTCTTGAGAGTAATACAGCTCTCCGTTGACCAGAATTCTCTTGAATATTTTCACAAGTGTTTTTGGAGTGACTGCAAGTTGCTCTTTCATGACCAGTCGCTCTTCACTTGATAGTTCTCGAGAATAAAAAAAACAAGGGTTCCAAATTGATCACCGAGTCGATCTAACTGCTTCATTCTTTTTTTGCCAGTTAATTTACTAAAAAGCTGGATGCATTCGGGAATAGCGTTTTTGAGTGAATTATTTCCTAAAATAGGCAATACTTGGGTATATGTGAATTGTTTCATTATTTGCAAAGGGACACTCTGAGTGCCATGAAACATTTTCAGTATTTCACAATTGTATAACTCAAAGATATAACCAGAATGGGCCCACAAAGGTCCCCAATTCCTTACAGACTGTGGTAAATGAAGACATAAATGTATGTTAAATGACACATGAATATTCCCATACAGTGTTTCAAATTGTGTCACAAAATCTACAACAAGTTTTTCACATTTTTTTAAATCCGCTTTTGTAATGTCCTTGCAAAGTAAGAACATGAATGTGACAAGGACTAACCAATGCTGGTAAAACATGTTGGGGAGAATTCCTTTCAGTACAAATACACTATAAAACTGTAACCAATTCTGCCATTCTGACGCCTTCCAAAACTTCCTCTGTTGAAGAGATCGTGGCAAGGAGGCTTGATTAGTAACAGCTGTTGATCAAGTTTGTTTACTCTACTGCCAATATAATATGGCTTTTTGTGGTTATCACTGTCCAGCCACATGCTTGCCATTTGGCGAACCGCTCCAAGATGTACACTATGCATGTGATCAGGAGGCATACCAGATATAAAGTCAAAATGTGGAATATTTATCAGACATGTTGGTCCTTTAACACCCCTCACAGTTTTTTTGGTACATAAAGCCTCCTTTCCATCACATATGGCCGAAGTGCGGTCCCTCTTTGGAACATCTTTGTATGGGTACACCCTGACTGTGCCATTTCCTTTCTCAACTTGTTCACCAGGATGCAAGCAGAGGCTGCATCCATACTGGCCATTAAACTGGGTCATGTTTTGAAGTATGGGCCTAGCTACTGAATCACACATCATGAGAGCACCCACAACTTTACATTGTTCCAAAGTGCCATTGCTTGTTATCTGAAAGCCCTCTCTTGACAACTTTTGACACTCTGAAATGAATGGCTTTAAAAAAGTATTGACATTTGGCTTTTTAGCACCAAACCACAAGCCAAAAAGTAAAACATTGTCTTTGCGCACAAGGTAAGGTAGTTCATTTACAATCCCATATAATGGCCAAATACCAGAGTGTGAGGATTTGAAAACAGGCACGCCATCACAATTGAGTGTTAAGGAGTATCCATGACTACAGTCAAGTGGGCCTCCAATTTTGTTCAGATTGCAGTACATTCGACCATTTCGAATATCTTCAAAAGAGTCAGAATTAGATGTGCCATCTCTTGACTTCAGACAATGCACAATATCTTCTCTTTGAAGAAGATGTTCCAACTGTGTTTGGATTGGCAAATATATGAAGTAGTTTCTATTCTTCAGTGAGTTTGTTTTATTCCAGGTTGTGTTGCATACAACGCATTGTCCATCACCATCCTGGTCACCAAGATAGTACTCACAGTTTGGACAAAATATGTGACATTGTAAATGACTTTCTACTGGCTTAAGTTCTTTTAGGAACAAATGCTTTGAGGTTAATTGTGTGTTTTCTGAACAGTGAATATTGATCAAATCTAGGAGATCTGAGAGAGCTGTGCCTGTGTCTCAAAACAAATGAAAGTATAAGTAGAAAACTCTGAGATTGGGTAAGTCGTGAACCAGCATAAAGTGTCTCTTCGTTTTCCAGCTCACTACCAATTTTTTTAAAACGTGATTCTTCATGTACTGATTCATCACGACTATCTTCAAAGGATACTTACCACAATGTGGCTGACATGTGTTTCATGCCCATTGTTAGAATCAAAGTGAGCGGAATTCTCATCTCGGGTCTGTCGTTAAAAAAATAATAAAATGTGTAAAAACACAGATTTTTTCTAACTGCATACGTATGGTCTTGTTTACATTCTCAAAGTTAAGCTCACGCTCAGCAGCTCTCAGTATAACCTTTCTTTCTACACAAATTTAGAAGGATATATTTCTATCAAATTTGTTTTCTAATACTGTAGAACAAATATTTATGTACCAATTTTACACTGCAAAATGGTGAAATATGGGATACACATTTTAATAGCTTGACCTCTGTACAGAATAAAAAAACAATTCGAAGGAACTAATCGGAAAGACAAATTTGAGAGTGTAAGAAAGACTTACCTGCTAACTGTAGAATCAAAGCCAATTCGACCGGCCATCCATTCACCGTGTTTTTGGTGTTTGTCGTTCGACATTCTAGTAGATAGTTCTTGTCAGTAGTAGCTGGGTCAAAGTCTATTATCCAGCTCAGTGGAGCGTTGCTGGTTTTGTCTTTGTCAGGCCCTATGGCCCAACTGACAAGTGCAAACCTATATTTTGACATTTCCACAAAAGACAGTGTCACTTCTGTTTTCTTGTGTAATAATTGCGCCCAAATAAATTGATTTGAAGTTCTCCCGCTCCTTTTACGAGCCTAAACTATTCGACGTTTTCAGCAGAGCGCGGGCTTTAAATATCGCGATATGAATGGTTGGTTCGTGATTACTGTTTTGCGCATGCTCCATATACGCCAAGCATTCTAGTAAATGACTCGTGTTTTTATTTTTTTTACGTCGTCTTTTTTCAAACCACAACCGACCAACGAAAGTTAGTGAGTGCTTTTTCATCACGATTACAGTAAAACAAAAGTAGAAAATGGACCGACTTCGACTGAAAAGGAAATATATCCTCTCGGGTGCTCATCATATGGATATTCCAAGAAGAACAAGACGTTTATGGAAGAAAAGGTTCGTATTTTTCATTGAATTATGGCTATACAGAACACGGCAAAGCTAACTGTTTCAAACATCTTAATACTGATTTTATACAGAAGAAAAATGGGCAGCGATTATAAGAATAGCGATGGTGTTAACACTTGTAAGACTATTTTCACGTTAATGTTATTTTACTCAAGCAATGTACGTGTTTCCTCAGAGATGAATCAGACGGATAGACTCATGAATTGAAACATAAAAATGAATCTATTTTGTATTTTATTTTAACTCAGGAAAGCAATGAGAGATAAAAAGATTGATGACCCCAAGCAGGATCTGGTATATCACTCGCCAGAATTCAGCTCGGAGATATACACGATGAGAAAAGGAAAACGCATTTTCTTCGGTGAAGGCAGTGCCAGTGACAAAGCATCTGGCACTGAATATCCAAAACAGGTAATCTAGAGTTGTCACATTATGTAACATTTATGCCATAATAATAATAAAAAAAAATCTCTTCCCTTTAGAAAAAAGCCAAAGTAGTAGCTCAAAGACGAATGGAAGAGGAAATACTTTCAGGGCACAGTCAATCCAGCCCTGGTACCGAAGAATCATCGAACCAGGAAACCTATGATTTGACAAAAGATCAGCAGAGCCAGATGAAGAACTTACAAGAAGAAAATGCCAAACTGCGCCACATTGTAGTTAAGGGCAAGTATTGGATATTTCATACATACACAATATACCTGTGTGTAATATATATATATATATATTCTGAGTAGACACGTTCCGCCAGCTTTTGAAGGCGAGCTAAGAGGACCCGAGCGTAGACCTTTCCCACGACGCTGAGTAGGGAGATCCCTCTGTAGTTGTTACAGTCACTTCTCTCTCATTTGTTTTTGTATAGGGTGACAATTTTGGCATCTCGCATGTCTTGTGGTACGGCACCTTCTTCCCAGCACAGGCATAGGAGTTCATGCAGGGGGTGGAGTAGGGTTGACTTGCAGCTCTTGAGGAGGTCAGGAGGGATGCTGTCATTGCCAGGGGCTTTTCTGGAGGCCAGACTATCTATGGCCTTACTGAGCTCATCTTCTGTTGGTGTTACATCCAGTTCCTCCATGACTGGCAGACACTGTATGTTATCCACAACGGACATGGTCTTCTCACTCCGACAATTGCAAGAGAAGTGCAGAGAACAAAACCAGCCACTGTACATTGCGTTCATCGACCTCACCAAAGCCTTCGACCTCGTCAGCAGAGATGGACTCTTCAAGGCCCTCGCAAAGATTGGCTGTCCCCCCAAACTGCATAGCTTGATTGAATCATTCCATACTGACATGAAAGGGACGGTACAGTTCAATGGAAATCTCTCTGAGCCTTTTGGCATCCGCAGCGGCGTCAAGCAAGGCTGTGTGCTCGCTCCAACACTCTTTGAGATCTTCTTTTCTCTTGTTCTAAGGCATGCCTTTGGAACATCCCATGAGGGAATCTACCTCCGCACAAGATCAGATGGAAAACTTTTCAATCTAGCTCGCCTGAAAGCCAAGTCGAAAGTTCGTGAGATCATCATCAGAGACATCCTGTTTGCTGATGACGCTGCAGTGGCAACCCACCAGCAGTCGGAGCTGCAATCATTGATGGACTGCTTCTCTCGAGCTTGCAAAGACTTTGGACTGACCATCAGCCTGAAAAAGACCAATGTGCTCGGGCAAGATACCCCATCAACACCAGTCATCAACATCGATGACTACGAACTTGAAGTCGTCCACCAGTTCACCTACCTTGGGTCCACCATCACTGACAACCTCTCCCTTGTCACAGAATTAGACAAGAGGATTGGGAAGGCTTCTACAACACTCGCCCGACTCACAAAACGAGTGTGGACAAATCATGATCTAAACATGAAGACAAAGATGGCCGTGTACAATGCCTGCGTCCTCAGCACCCTGCTCTACGGCAGTGAAACATGGACCACACATGCAAGCCACGAAAAGAGACTCAACTCATTTCACCTGAGGAGCCTTCGCTGCATTCTCTGCATTTCTTGGCAAGACAAGGTGACAAACATTGAAGTCCTATCCCGTGCAGGTCTACCCACCATGTACACCCTGTTGAGGCAACGTAGACTACGCTGGCTGGGCCATGTGCATCGAATGGAGGATGGCCGCATTCCCAAACACATCCTTTATGGGGAGCTTGCCACAGGGAAAAGAAACACCGGCCGCCCCCAACTGAGGTTCAAGGATGTGTGCAAGAGAGACATGAAGAGCCTAAAAATCAACACAGAATCCTGGGAGGACCTAGCCTCAGACCGCTCCAGCTGGAAAAGCACGCTCCACTTTCGGCTGCAGGACGGCGAGAAAGAACTGACAAAAAAGGCAGCGGAGAAACGTGCACGCAGAAAGAATTCCGCAGCCAACAAACCGGGACCACCACGAGCAAACAGACCAACAGCATTACACATATGTGACTCCTGCGGCAGGAACTGCCACTCTCGCATCGGGCTCTTCAGCCATAGAAGGCACTGTACAAGCAAAACAACATAGGTCAGTCATCCATGGTCAGCCATGACCGATGGAGGCCGACGACGACGACGACGATATATATATATATATATATATTATATATTCTAAGAATGCAATCTGAAGCAATTATACCCAGACCATATATGCTGCATTCACACAGCATGTTCCAAGAATCACACACACACACACACACACACACACACACACACACACACACACACACACACACACACACACACACACACACACGCACGCACACGCACACACGCACACACACACATAATAATAATAATAATGAGTAATTGATGTTTCAAATTGTCTATGTGATTGTGCGTGTGTCAACCATCAATCACTGTCTGCATCATTTACACAGATTGTTGCTGTAAATAAACCATCGGTGAGCAAACCCGTTACAGCTATCGTACATAAAGTATCTGTCAATCCCATAACATGTTCCTCTTATTATACTTGTCACGATAGGCCCTTTTTGTAGCTCCTCGGAGTATATCGGTCTTCATGGTTACAGTGTAATATGCCCATTACATTATACAGTAAAGTCTCGTTATATCGATATCAGATATATCGATAGTCCCGGTTATATCGATACTATTTCTATGAACGCACGGAGAAAATTACATGCAAACAGGGTCGGATATATCGATAGTCCCGGTTATATCGATATTTTTTCGGACTCCCTTGAATATCGATATAACGAGACTTTACTGTAGTTGCTATCTGTATAAGTTTGTATTCATTATTCTTTCTCAGAAATTCCAACATTGTTGATGGAAGTGAGAAAACTTATCTCAATTCACACCACCAGCGTAGAAGTTGACAGCCGTCCTACTCAACATGCGGATGAACGTGGTGCTGAGAATGGTTGTCCGGGTGAAACATCAGTTTGCACACCCGTGAAACCCTCACAAGTATGTATTTCATAATTATTACATCTCTAACATTAAAACACATTATTGGCATCAAATGTCTTTGAAATGTTTGTTTCTTCTTCATCTATGCATTCTAAAGATTGGAGTGACTTTCCTTATTTCCTTGTTCATGGATTTACATTGCTTTCATTCACATCAGGTGAAAATCGGGAAGGACAGTGTCACAGTTTCCTCACATTGTTGGGAGACTGCAAAAACCTGTACCACAGCCAATGGGATGGCACGGGTGCTATTAATGGGACTCTTTGATCTCGAAGTCCTCCTGAAATCCAACCTTAAAGGTGGGTTGAGCAAATTGGACCCCAGTGCTGAGCGGTGGCACGCTCTGGACCCAAGGAAACTTCAAGCCTTGCTAGGTAAATTAATCAGTCAGTTGTACTCTAGCTTAGTAGCATTTCTGCCAGGGGGAGAACTTTCCTGTTGGTTATCCAGAAAATGAATGTGGTTTGTTTGAGCAGCATGTCCTCAGGGTTCTCAACACGTCTTTCTGTTGTTTAATTGCAGCGTCAGGCTTTTCATTTTTTGTTGCCGTAAACTTTTACCCCAATAGTAAGAGATTGAAGAAAAGCAAGACACAGGTGCTACTTATTTTCACTCAACATTAAATTTGAAAAAAAAATGTATGTGAAAAAAATTCAACTGCTGATTATTGCAACTGGTTCCATCTCTAATCAAAATCAATGAAAATGTATGGTTAGTAAATGCCTAATATTGTTCTGAAAACAATCTGAAAATTTTACATTTGTTTTTGCCTTGAAGGTGTTCTATCCCACATAAATAATTATAAATGCCTTAATTAACATAAAATGTTTCATGTCCCAATTTAAAGCTTCAAAAAGTCTGTAATTTGATTATGTAGGGCTTAATCTTTCCGCATGCCCTATTTTTGTTTCAAAACGCCTTTTCTCAAAGTGTCATTGCTATAAATTTTAATATAAACCTACAGCCTGTTTCAATATTATTGAGTTGGTGGGTGGTTTCTGTTCAGTTGCTGCATACTTGTTTTTGTTGAATAGATAACTTTAAATGTTCATTTTTTTAGGTCTTAAAAACATTTAAAATAAAATTCTCAATCGCTTCAAAAATCTTATTGGTGGTTACTAGAAGTGACATTAAGGGAAATTAAATTGTAAAGTTATTGAAAGGGGATCTGAAAAAAAGTGTGACATTTTACTTCAGAATAGTTGCAGGAGGACACATACACACGCACGCGCGCACACACACACACACTGTTGATACGTCACAATCCCAGTAGGGGGGCCATATTCACAGCCATTTGCCCAGGCAAAAAAAAAATCGTCCTAGGACGCCACTGACAATTAAGCAAGATGACTGGGATGGGTATAATCAATGTTTTTCTTTTCCACAGATGCTGTTGTAGCAGAATTTCCAACGGCCAAGAAAGCGGATTTGAGAAAGTCCATTAACAGTCGTATCTGTGAGCTTCGACACCAGATTAAGCTCAAAACTTTGAATTTGTGATTATAAACATTTTTTATTTATTTTGGATGGTTTGTGTATTTGTTAAAGTTTACAGAAAATGTATTTTTCATAAGTGGATAAAGGGTTGCGTACAATTTGGACAATTTAATCAAAACATTGCTATTTAAGTTGTCATATTAGTATATCCACTTAGGTATTGTGTGAACGCAGTTATAGTGTTGCAAAAGGTATGTAATCTCGGTTCAGTTTTTTTTTTTTTTGTTTAAGTGTTTCACTGAATATATTTAAACCTCGACAGAATTAGTTTTTTTGTGATGATGAAAAATAAAGGATGTTTTTGATACACCCAGTTTGTGTTTAGTGTTTAAAATGAAAACATGCTCATTTATGTATGTTTTCATATAATTTGCATACATTCACAATGTATTTTATCATATATTAAACATGTATCTGTATGTAGTTGTGACATATATTTCCATATAATTTTACATACATAAAAATACATTGTATCATATATTGGTTATATATTCCTAAATACATCACTAATATATTGTCTAATATATGTAGTAATATATGGTGGTAGTTATTTATAAATATAAAATTACATATTTTTGTACTATATAAATACATAATTATAAGTTATTTTTGAATATATTGCAATATATGAAAAGTGGCAATCAATTGTATATTTTGCAATATATTACAATATATAAAAATATATTCTGAACAATATATAATATATTGAACAATATATGATTTGACAATATACAGTGAGACCTCAATTTATGAACTTAATTGGTTCCCAGACAGAGTGTGTAAGGTGAAAAGTGTGTATCTCGAAAAAAAAAATTCCCATAGGAAACAATTAAAATGAGAATAATCCGTTCCGGGGTTTCCATAAAATATACTTTTCAACTAAATAAGCCTCAAAACTACACACAGCCTACCTTATATGCATAATAAATGTGCTATGGTATTGTAATTAAAGAAATACACTGCATCGTATCATAAAGTCACTTTATTTACATTTGTGATGGTCATTGATGACTTGATGGAATGGCGTTGGAGGTCGAAGGTCAAAGGGACTTGCTGTTTGGAAAGATTACATGAGGACTGTAATTAAAGAAATAAACTGCTGTAAAATAAAGCTGTATTTACCATTTTGATGGTCATTGGTGGCTTATGGAAGGAGAGTCACAGAAGGACTGTTGGTAACTTAACCTCTGGTGTGGCTTCTCTTTGCTTCTTTGGAGACTCCTCATCCTTTTTGCTGATTAAAAACCTCTTAATTGACACCTGTTGCTTTCTGACTTGTAAGGTGTTACGAGGCTGAGGCATCACATTATCGTTCATCATGTTGATGATTGTCATAGCCAGTCTTTTCTGGATAGAACTGTTCGGTAAAAGCTTGCACATCATTCCACTTTGCCAACATTGTCTCCTCCTCCTCGCCCTCAGATGTTCTCGAACCATCCGTTACGGGCTTTAAAATCCTGAATAAGCGCCGGACTTTCAGGTTGGCGCGTGGCGATATCGGCGTGAATTAGCCGTGCTTTCTCGCCTAAAATAGCTTTACTCACGCTGTCGCCGGATAGCTGCTTTTCGTGAATCCAAATTAACAGAAGTTTTTCAACTTCTTCGATTGCCCGAGACTGTCGCTTTAAGAGCATGGAAACACCTTTTGCAACAGACGCACCTTTGATAGCTTCTTTGTTGCGAAGGATGGTAGCGATGGTGGACTTAGCATAGCCGCGCTCTGTCGCTAAATCACACAAACGCACACGTCGTTCGTGTTTTTCAATTAGCTCCTTCTCAGCGACGGTGACTTTATTGTGTTTCATCTTGGGCTGAACACGAGCCTGTGGTGGTTTTTTTCGGTTCCATAATCGTAAAAGTATAAGCAAAAAGCTGCAAGGAGGCGATGGACGTGTGCATTCAATGAGAGGGGGTGTGCAAAGTAGCGTCGGCTGGAGCACTGTTCGGTTGCCGAAGATCACTCCGCCAGAGCCGAAGGTTGTGTGCTTTCGTGTTCTTCCGCAGAAGATTATTTATTTATGTATACACACTTCCACCGAAGTGTGTAATATAAAAATAGTTCTTATTATGAGGCTTAATAGTCATAAATTTGACGTTCGTATGATGAAAAGTTCGTATTATAAGGCGTTCGTAAGTTGAGGTCTCACTGTATAATATATGGGGAAATACCATTGAAAACAATATATTTTAATATATTATAATTTATTACATTGATGTAGTGGAAAATATATTTTCGTTTCGTAAGGCTGCCACAATGAGTGATGTGTTGTTCGCGAACAAGCCCGTTCTCCTAACAAGAAAATGGCAGCCGACTGTTTTGGTCCTCTATTGCCCGCCCCCAGTCTTCGGTTAAAGCCATGTGATTGGTCAAGAACGCAGCAGTGAGGGCGAGGAGGTTACAGACAGAGAGAGAGTGAGGCCGTTCTCCAAAAAAACAAAATGGCGTCTTCGGTTAAAGCCAGATGATTGGTCAAGAATGCTGCAGTGAGGGGGGGGGGGGAGGTTAAACATTAAAGAGACAGGCAGACGACAGAGAGAGAGTGAGAAAACACACACACACACACGAAAGTGAGATGACCGAGCTTGAAACAGAAAAACAAAAGTGAAATGGTGAGAAAATGAATAGAAAAATGCGAAATTCCAACTTATTTCAACTTTGATATATATATATATATATATATAGATATATATCAGTAAAGTCTCGTTATATCGATATTCAAGGGAGTCAGAAAAAATATCGATATACCCGGGACTATCGATATATCCGATATCGATATAACGAGACTTTACTGTATATGGGGAGAGAGACAGAGAGAGCAAAGCCCCAATATCAGTACGCACGATGCAAAAAATAAAAGAGCAAAAAAATAGCATTTGCATGATTGCATACAAATGATGAGCAACTAAGGCTTCTCGCATGTACTCAATATGGTTGAGGTGATCTCCCCCCCATCCCACTTTTATTCCTACCCATAGCAACTAAAGCTTCAGTGGCAATTTGACCAGCGTGGGATGATGCACTGTCTTGCATGAGAATTATTTGATAGCAGAAGGCTCTGTTCTTTCTTCCTTATTTCAATCCGACGTAAAATGATTGGTTACAAACTCCACATATTTTGCAGAGGTCATTTTGACACCTTGAGGCACCCGAGGGCTGACCATATCATATCAAATATGATATATTCTCATTATTCCAGGACACACACATATAAAAATCTGTTTGGGACCTCTTGGGACATTTTTTTATGTGCTGTACTTTTGATTGAATGTCCTGGTAATTATCACTAGGGGGGAAATTCAGTTTACACACACACATACACACACACTCACAAAACCAATCATACAGATGCAGGCAGACCAGAGTGAAAGCGTGCAACCACTTCTGTACCTCTTGAGCTGGGAGGTGTCCACGTGGTCTTGCTCAAGGACACCCAAACACTAGCCAGGGAACCAACTCGCATCATATCAGCACATCGGACAACATTGCCATCAATCCGTCTGTGTAAGCTCTCAGTCGTACAGGAGTGGTCAAAGAAGTACAGATGACGGCTGGAGAAACCTTTTCATCGATTGCCATCAATCAACAATGCAGAATTCCATCATTGTCAAACATCACAAATTACATGAAAGTGAGACTTTACTTCATCTTGGTGGGGTGATAGGGGGTTGCAAACATTTCTCCTCGTGAATTAGGGATTAGGGCTGGCCAAAAGACAGATTTACGTCTTCGGAGGATCATTCATTGAAAGCTTTTTGCGACTTCAGCGACACACAGCTTTAAGTACCTGCTTTGCACTCATGAGCGGATATTTAACAGCTGCTGTCACCTTTAACCGACAACAAGTGTCCTTAATAGGCTTTCTGAGCCACACACAAATTATTTAACAGTGTAATTATTTTTCTGGAAATGGCCGCAGCGTTCATGAGACACAATACGTTCAAACATGCTTTTCATCAGCTGATTTTGTTTTTCCCCTTATTATACATCAAACAGTAACTTGCCCGATTATGTGGACAAAAGTCCTCAAGTAATTTTGTTTTAATTCGACTTGCAAGGATAAAACATTTATGAGAGTTGTGATCAAAAGAGAAAAAGATCCCAGCTAAACATCTAAAACTCTAAAGTTTATTGAACATAAAAACAGTCGTTCAGTTATTATGACTTCAGGCTATCGCAGGGTTCTCGTTTGTGACCACACTTCATCAAATGTGGATTGACCTTACAGCTTAACGGGCCTTTCGGAGATTTTAAAAGGCCGAAGTGCTATGAAGGCCATCATTATCATCATCTTGATGTCCACAACTACGACTCAAACCCCAAATCTGCATTGGCTATTCCTGTTCATTTTAGCTCGCAAATTCAAAATGAACTCAAATCTATTAGGAATTAAAACTTTTCCCGAAAAATGCTTCATAGTCAAACGAATGAAAAATCTCATTTGATCAAAATGGTAAATTGACTGCCCTTATGTAGGACCTTTGCATTTGGTTAACTTTGATAAGCTTAACCAAATGCAAAGGTTTTCCTTTAAGATTTAAAACTTCAACTTTCATAATCCAGACTGTAATTATTGCATTGGTCTGACAAATGAATTAGCACAAAGCAAACCTGTCATCTATCATCTGGCATCCAAGTGGCCGAACGCACTTTGTGTGTAACTGAGACAGATAGAAAGACAAGGTGTTGATACCCCACCATGGTTATGACCAAGCTAAATATTATTATGAACAGATAAAGGATTCTGTGTAGATACCTCAAAGGCAGTGCGCTTTTCAGACAGCACATATGCCACGCCCACATTCACTACATAAATCGTACAGACGGTATTTGGGTTTTAAACGCTATGTAAATTAATGCAAAAACTATTATTTGGATTTTTTAAAACCTGAATAGGATCCCTGGGTTACCCCTTTTCTAACCTGACTGTTGTCAAAGTGATGAGGTGACCAACTACAAACAAGTTCTTCCAAAGGTTTGTGAAACTGAAATTTTGACATGAACCCAAATCTGGACTACATGTAAACACAACCAATGAGATGTGATTGTGGCCAAGATGTCTGTGGTGAAGTGCGGCGAATCAACCCGTTTGGGCTCAGATGAGGGAAAATTCTGATTCTGCGTTTGTTTTCAATAGACAATTTGCTACTCATGTCAAGTCACCACTCATTTTTGCAGAGCAAAAACAAAAACTCAAACCTCGACATAACAGAAATACACCTATTTGTCATTCATCATGGAACCTGTGAGGGAACAATTATGAGGCATACTAAATGGGTCATACAGCATTCACTGCATTGTTGCATGAGGAAAACACATCCTTTCCCTTTAAACCATAGAGAAAGAAAAGCACTCTTGTGAATTATATTTTGGTGGTCGCCTCAAAGTATTGTTTTGGTTCTATTGACACTTGAATTTTACTGTGATACCTGGAAAAGGGACCTTGGAGTACAAATTATCCTTATGGAGTCCTTCAGTGTGTATTTTACCCAAAGGGATAGATGTGAATTTCTACTGACGGAGTGTCCAATATGAAGCCGCCTTGGGGCTAACATTGCTCGACTACCTTTCTGACCTCTGTGATGTACAATTTACGATGCCCAACGTGTTGTGCTTGCCATCCATCCAGAAGCTTGTGATTACATTGTCTATTTGTTCTTTGGAGTTCTTCCGTCTCATCTTTTCTTTCTGCACTGAGTTCCTTCCATTGCAATTGACGACTCACACTGCGTGTAATAATCTGTCATGTTCGCAAACAATCCTCTACTTGCCATATGTGCCTATTATGAAAAGAAAAGGAGGCGGGGATCCATCTGTCCATCAGAGGTGGACACCGAGTCCGTTTACGCGTTATGACGATTGGCCGTAACGGTATACTCCACATTGTCCCGGTTCCCCAATTATTTCCCTGCTGAGCAGCTTTTCTCACGCCATTGTTTGCCTCCCAAAAGGCGCCAGAGTCAGAGGAAGCAGTTAGTGGCACTGTGGGAATAGTATACAATCAAATAACAGAGTTCGTTCACTGACATTTGGATCCAGGAAGTGCTTATATTTGTTTAGTAGCAGCATTTTAAGATTTTCAAACCTTCCTTATGCCCATAATACTACATTTCATATATCATGTCGTTCTTGACCTTGTTAGAAGTATTGAATCCAACCAATTTTTAAGCACAAATCCTTCTTTAGTGAAGAAAAACTCTATATGTTTTTTAAATAAATTACCCACATAAAACATTAATTTATTAAAAACTGAAGTACCATATTTTCCAGTGTATAAGGCGCACCCAAAATCCTTAATTTTCTTCAAAAGATGACCGTGCGCCTTATACGCAGGTGCACCTTATATGTGAAGTAATATTGAGCAACAACAGGTCTCATACCTCCTGTCAGCAGTCACCGGCTCAATTTCGCCCTGTAAAAGACGTGTGTAACCCCAGCCTCTACTGTAGCGCCTTAGAATGTGGTGTGCCTTATATTTTATATACAGTATTTACATATTATATTAAGAAAATGTTTTTAATTCATTGAAGGTGCACCTTGTAGTCCGGTTCGCCTTATCTATGGAAAAAGTTTGAAAATACACCATTCACTGGGGATGTACATTATACTCCGGTGTGCCTTATACACAGGAAAATGTGGTAAATAAAATTTCAAGACAAGTTATTTTTAATCATGCACAAAATGTACCGTGCATGATGGGCTATCACGACAGTCACACATGGCATTCAGAGCGAACTAAATTTCCCCAAAGCACTGACTGGACAAGCAATGTGATGGCCAAGTGTGGGGGTCTAAACTAATTGACATGTTGACTCAAGTATGTCTTAGCTGTCGAATTCCTGTGACCCATTGACCTAAGCCATCAGGCTCGATCTAACCCAGGTTAAAAAGCACTGCTCTTTCTACATGAGCGGCAATCCTGTAGCAAATACAGCAAAGTGGAAAGACTGCCTCCTGGGATACTTGCACAGAGGGGTCTTGAACAATCCCCAATTACTGTACCTCCATAGGGTGTTCACTGATTTGACTCAATGTAGAGATTTACATTTCACAGCAGCAAAGTGATGAAAGTAAGAGGAAAGGAAAGGAAGAGGTAGAGGTAGAAAAAAAATACAGGACGTGCTGTTCAAGGCAGCCACCTTGCGGCGCCATCTTGAAGTCAAAAACTAAATGACAAAAAAACTAAATAACAAATAATGTCACGCAACACAAAAGACACAGACAGTCATTCAATCTTACGCAGTTTCTGCATCCTCTATGTTTTATGAAGCAGTTCTAGATGAAAGAGGAGAGGATCAAAACGTCCGCTTCAGCAGTGGATCAGGTACGTCATGGTAAAATGTGCACGTCTGCTACAAGCCAAATGTTGAAAGCAAACACGAAGCCTTAGCACCCATTGATGAAAAGAGATTGTCTCACATTTCCTGACCCACATAAATCCGCTTCAATTCCAAGCCGCGACAGTTCCACATCCGCATCGGCACTCTGCGCCGACACTTGTTTCTTCTCATTGCGGGTTCCTCAAGCCTTGCCTATCCAGACGCAGTGACCGACAGCACCGACCTCTCTGCTGAAAAAAACGGGGCTGTAAAAATGCTGCCCATTACAGGCGCAAAAAAAACCCCGAAAACCACAATCGCCCCAGAGCTGTCCAGCGATGACAGTCAAATGGCACCGACATTTCTCCCAATCAAAAACAGTACTGAAATATCCATGCTGCCGAAAAGGCGCAACCACTCAATAGAGTCTCCTCCTTGATAAATGTATTGGCCAAAACTGCCGAAAAACAATCCATATCCGTTCCATACGACGCACAAAAACTCAGTGACAAAAGAAAACACAAAACAACAAAAAAAAGCAAGGCTTGTGAGACCACTTGCTGACGGCTGCCGACTCGGGTGTCATCTTGGACTTCTTTTGTGAAAGCAGTCTATCAAAACATATTACAAAATCTCCATGTTATTTATGACATAATTTGAAAGTTGAGTTCGACCTGCATGATTTGCACTTGTGGACCACATAACGTGATGCGGCCTTCCGGATATGGCCTTGGGGTCTTGAGTTTGACACCTGTGGTCTAGACCATTGGTCACCAAACTACGGCCCGCGGGCCGTATCCTGCCCGTCGGCACATTTGGCCTGGCCCCCTGAACAATACCAGAGGTGCTATCAGATGTTTTTCCTATTTGGCCTCCAGCAAAATAAAAAATCATTTTACAAGTCAAAGGTCGTTTTCGATCATTATCTGTTGCTATTTTAATCAATGTATGTTGTTTATAATCGTGATTGAACAATACAAACACGCCTGCTCACGATAGAACGCTAAAGGAGTCGGTCACAACGCGAAGCGACACAAGAAAGTGACGTATGAGGAAGGTGGTACATTCAGGTACGCTCAGTTTGGTGCTCAGTTTGGTGCTCTATTTGGTCGCAGACCCGTTTTCTTTTGTAAACCTTCCTGTCAAAGAGAGAATGGAATGATGGCGAGAAGGTTAGGTAAGAGAAAAATGATTCAGAATGCAGGGTATTTAACCTGCAGTGGACAAACGATTAATTTTATGTTCAATGCAAAGAAAAGGCTGTTTGTCTCATCTGTCAAGAGGCGGTGGCGGTATTCAAAGAATACAATCTTCGCCGACACTATGAATCCCCTCACAAAGACCAGTACGATAGCTTGCAAGGCCAAATACGAGCAGACAAACTCTCAAAGCGAAAAAGTGGACTACTATCTCAGCAGAATACATTTGTACGCCAAGCTCAGCTGAAGAAGGCATCCGTTCGGGCCAGCTTTCGGGTTGATAAACGGCAGCGGTAAGCCTTTCACGGACGGAGAGTTTGTTAAGAAATGTATGGATGCTGTCGCGGAGGAGTTATGTCCCGAGAAGAAAGATGCAGTCTGTCGGCGAGTACAATCGCCAGACGCGGTGAAGAAATCGGGATGAATGTATATGCCCAGCTGCGGCAGAAGACGAAAGAATTTGACTTTTTTTCATTAGCACTGGATGAGAGCACGGACGTGCAAGACACAGCGCAACTGCTCATTTTTATTCGTGGAGTTAGCGCAAACTTTGAGATATGCGAGGAGCTGGCAGCCCTCCAAAGTCTCAAAGGGACTACAACGGGAGAGGATATTTTTCACCAAGTGTACCAAACCATGGAGAAGTTGGACCTGAGTTACAGAACTGTGATGGTCTGAAAGACGCATTCAAGCCCAACAGTCTCATTGACTGCTATGCCGCCCTCCCAAATGACACATATCCAAACATCAAAAAACACGCAATTAAATGTCCACAGTTTTTGGCAGCATGTATATCTGCGAGAAAAGCTTTTCTCGCATGAAACTGCTGAAATCTCCGATGAGATCAAGATTGACAGAAAAACATTTGCATCAGTGCTTGAGACTGGCTGTAACTAGAATGGAACCTGATATTCAACATTTCACCAGCCAGATGCAGACCCTCAGTTCACACTGATGAGCATACATAGGTAAGCTCACTTTTCTGACTTGAATGAGTCATTCTGAGAATAAACAAATATAATCATAATACAATCTACTGGGATGAAATCCATCTTTACAGCCATACTGGTAGTGAAATGTATTGTGCTGTGTAGGTGCTGTATCACTTAGTTCACTTTCTCAACCTGCTTCCTTGAAGTTGATGAGAGAGAGCTGCAAACAGCGGCGCCTACAAGCCTACTGGAACCTCCAAAAGGATTATAAGGAAGGAACACAAGAACTTTAAGAGACTGCTCATATGTGTCAGAGAGAATTTGCTGTGACAACTGAGCTGAACTTTTATCTGTTAAGATTGTGCATGGCACAACAGAAAGTTAATGTTCCATGACTTTTTTTTCTATGAAGAACCCAGAGAGTTATTTAGTTATTATTTATTTCATAGTGTTATTTATTTCCTGTTTTTTTCTATGAAGAACCCAGAGAGAGTTTTTAGTTATTTATTTCATAAATAGTGTTATTTATTTCCTGTTTTTTTATGTGAAGAACTCAGAGAGTGTTATTTAGTTATTATTTATTTCATTAATAGTGTTATTATTTGTTTCCTGACTTATTTTCTGTAAAGTACCTGGAAAGGGTTATTTGGTTATGTGTGGCTTTCTGGAAAACAATTGTTTTAAGCTCCCTACGATCGTCACACTTTTTCTGTTACAAACTGACACCGGCCCCCCATCACAGAAGGGAAAAGTTATGTGGCCCTCACAGGAAAAAGTTTGGGGACCCCTGGTCTCGACTGATTAGTGAAAATAGGTGTTTGGTTTCCAAAACGCTGTTGCCATGTTGTTAAGGAAAAATAGTTGTAATTTTTGGTAAGACCAGAAAAAAGGACAAAAATCATCGTACCTAGATTCACATTCAACCTGGATTACGGAGAATCTACACTGACAGCGATATGGAATATTTCATCCATTTTCTGATCCGCTTTATGTGACTTTTCCGTGAGTGTAAAGTGTTCTTGAGAGTTTTTAAAGGCGCTTAAAAATTACATGTATTATTATTATTATTATTATTATTATAATAATAATAATAATAATAATAA
Organism: Hippocampus bargibanti; assembly: GCF_051943395.1. Taxonomy (NCBI): domain Eukaryota; kingdom Metazoa; phylum Chordata; class Actinopteri; order Syngnathiformes; family Syngnathidae; genus Hippocampus; species Hippocampus bargibanti. The sequence goes on along the minus strand of NC_142744.1, from coordinate 15,498,573 downwards.
TAATAATAATAATAATAATAATCCTCCCAAGGGTTGCGATGGAAGCTGGGGCCTATGCCAGCTGTTTTTGGGCAACAGGTAGGGGAAAGTCTGAACCAGTTGCCAGCCAATTACAGGGCTCCCATAAATAATCAACCATTCGATGCACACACTCACAGCCAAACAAAATTGAGAGTGTTCAATCGGGCTGCCGTGCATGAAATGTGGGAGTAAACCGGAGTACCTGGAGAAAAACCCACGCAGGCCCAGACTATGCAAACTCCATCAAGGGAGGCTGGACCGAGTACCTCTGCACTACCGGGGTGCCTCTTAATTGGTATTATCAATTCAAAAATGACTTTTGTTCACGGTATTTTGAAAGAATAAATATGTGTTTTGTTTCTCTCCAAAAAACAGTTATGCATTGCAAAAGTTTGCAAATTTTTTTTTCAATGTCTGCCTATCTCATTTTGGTTCAATTAACAAATGCTACTCAGCTGAAGTGGAGCACATTTAATGAGCCATTTTATATGCATTTTATGATCACCCTGAAGTTCGATGCGCAACTCCTCACTGTAAAATGCGGTGGAGGGCTTTGGCTCGAGGTTCTCCGTTTTCTTTGCCCTTGACAGAGTTTTTGTTTTTCCTCGAGCTTTGAGGCTTGTGTTCCAGGTCCAAAAAGGAAACAAGTGGCCACACCTTGCCGCTGCCAAACCCGTATTTAATTGCCGTTGTGTTCATTCGCAAGCAGGGACATTCTTCTGGTCCCATAAATGCCAAACTCGGATTCATCAATAAATATCTTTCCAACGCAAGCCAATGATATGGCCTTGTCTCCCATCCAGAGATATGTTTTCAAGATATCATTATCCTCTCAGAAGACTCTTCTGAAATGGTCTTCTAATTTAACTAACCGGACTGGTTGTACTCTTTATCTCGATTAAAGTAGCTTTTATGCCAATGAACCATGATCAAGTCATCATTACAGAATGGAGTGACTGACTCATCTTATCGATTGGCTACAAAGCCTCCCAAAGCCGGTTTGCGATGCGACACACCATTTGAAATGTTCAGCCTTCTGCGTGATTTGTTGACAGACAATTTGACCTCACTTTGTTTCAGTTGTCACGTTCGCGCAATCATGGCGGCGCGTCTTAATGAAGCTTCAGTGTGAAAATTGAGGCAGGGTCTCACTGATGATGCTGAATGATGACTGCATGCTAATTGACCTGTTTCTTATCAGCCTGCGCTTGACTGCAAAGAGATAAAAATAACAGAAAATCGATGATTTTGTTCAAAGGAGTTTAAAGAATCCAAGTCCAAAAATAATCATTTAAGTTCCAGATCTGTTGCCTTAGAAACTGTGCGCCGTCTTAAACGACTCCATTCAATGATTGAGTTATCATTTTTCACAATATATTTATTTTCTACATAGCTTTTACATGATGACATATTTTATTTAGTCTTATTTGAACTTTGAAGGTAAAATTGACAAAACTGACTACTACTGTATAGCAGCGGCCCAGTGGTCAAGGAGTGCAATGGGCGCAGTGACGTGCAGTCAGAGGATGCAGGTGAGGCAGCGCCTCACCTGTCATCATGGAAACCTGTCATGGAAATATCGAATGAAAAAATAAATTAAACAGTTATATGTATTTAGTGTACTTTAAAGTTCTTGTCCATTTAACTTCACCGTTTTTGGATTTTTTTCAAAATCGCTGAATTTTCACATTTACCGTTCAAATACTAAGTAGAGACGAGCGGTGAGGCAGCAGCCGGCTGAGCCTCAACATGGATTGTGCAATCACTATGCTAACTTGCTCTGCAGTGAGACCGCATTGCTGTCCTGTTGCATATCGCTATTAAAGCGTTCAAACACGTTTAGTATATGAACTAAATTTCTACAGTTTAGCTGGTGTATATATGCAGTGGTGGGCCGTCAGGGCCAGCAAGGCCTTCTCTGCTGGCCTAACATAATCAGACATCATTATCATAATTATAATAAAAGTCAATTTCATTAAAAAAAGTATTTTTTCTAAATATATATGTAATTATTCTACATACTGTTTTCTTGCTGTTATATTATATGCATTTGGTTATGCTCCTTTCAGTGTTGTAGTTTTAGGTCAGAGTTTTTAATCCAATCAGAATTCAGCTAGTTTGTGTCGCCAGGCTGTATGAAATCTGACCGACGCCTTCAGAAACAAATGTGAGGGCGTCTGTGCAGTGTACAAGAACGGGCACATGTAGTTGATATACAGTTGCGATAGCCAATCAGATCACTAGTTGGCATAGTAAGGCCAGCTAGAGGGCCTCGCGGTGAACATGACGTACGCGTCCTATGATTGGATACTCACTTTACCTCAGCCCTCAGCGGAGGCAGCACTATGCAAATCAACCAAGCTGACAACAGATCAGACCCTGAAACTTTAGCAGAAAAACCAAGTATATCTACTCGCTTTTTTAACCCACAATGGCTGAAGGAGAGGACAACTCAGATTTGGTAGCCGATATACTCGCAAGGCCATTCTCAAGACGGACCTTTCAGGAGAATCTAGACCTTGTGAGAGGAGGCCGGCCGACCCCTGAACTAGCTAACCTGTCCCAGGCGGGGAAAGGGTTTCAGCACTGGCCTCCATGTCGATAGAAAAGGATTTATTGTTGGAACTGAAACGCACAGACAAACTTCACAATGAAGTCATTGAAGTCTTCTTGAGGAAAGAAAGGAGAATGGATTTTGTATTTAAATAAGTGTTTTGGAGGACAACCGTTTTGGTGAGTGCAAACATTTTTATTTACTTATTTTTTTCACTTTTAACATGTTTTTGAAATGTTATTTCATTCATATTAAATCAATGGTAAATAAATGAAATGACAAATCTACAAAAAAAATGAAAAAAAAATCTTGGTCTTCTGCAGTGTGTAAATAATGTGTATTGGCGTAGCTGTGTGATTGTAGTGGAAGTACTCAGAGACTTGTGTGATTGTGTCGCTGTCGCATGTAGGCCTATTCTCAAGAACAAATGAAAAAGATTTGTTTACTTTTATTTTCAACAAATAGTTCGTTTTGTGAACGTCTTGTTGTTTTTGTCACGGTTTGCAAGGTGGTGATGGCGGGTGCGGATCCCAAAAAGCAGGCAGGAGGCAGCAGGAGGCTGTGTTTGACAAATTGTATTAAATTAAAGTCAGCAGGAACAAAATGTAAAACATCAAAATCATCTGAATGGAAAAAAATACAAAGTAGCAAAAGAAGACCAAAAGTAAAAGTCCGCCAAGGTTAAACAAACACATACACAATGCATGCAGCAAACAAGCAGCAAACAATTACCGACAACCGATGGTCGTGCCGGGTGTCCTTTTAAGTGTCAGTGATTATAACGACCAGCACCTGCGAGGCTACAGGCAGGGCTGACGTCGCTACCCGCTGGTCGCCAATCTGATCGGGACGACCAGCACCTGTGCAGGTGCAGGCGGGGCCGACAGCGCCCCCCGTTGGTCGCCAACCAGATCATGACAGTACCCCCCCCCCCTTCAAGGGGCTGCTTCCAGAAGTCCCAACAGTCTCCCAAGAGGTCCACTCGCCAGGGAACGGTCGGTGGAGAGGGCAACCGCTGCCTCTCCAGCATACGACGGGCGGCGGCCTCATGGGAACGGGACTCGGCCTGGGGTGGACAAAGACGCGGCACGGATTGTCGTGGGCGCGAGTGCGATGCCTCTCGCACGTTCACGCGACCGCGCATGGCTCAACGTGGACGTCGAACTGCCAGGCGCAGAATGGAACCCCGTACGGCCGTATGGGACCAGGTCTCGGCCAGACGCCGATGTAGGCGTGAACTGCCCGGCACCGGGGGAACGAGACCAGTCCAGAGCCGCTCCGGGATCCAGCGGTGAGTGGGGTCTCGGACTGACGTTGACGCGGACGTTGCACGTCTCGTCGTGGATGAGACTCAATTCGTCATGCACGACGACAGCGTGGCTGGACGTGGGCGTGCACTGCCAGTCACCCAGTGTCACCCTGGACGGCCACCTGGAAGGACGTCTCGGCCGGACGTTTACGTGGACGTTACGGCTCGTCGAGTGACGCAATTCAAACTCGACGAGGCTCGGGCTAACGTGGACGTAGCATTGCCAGGCACAGGGTGGAGATGAGACGGGTCCGATGTACCTGCGGGATCCGATGGTTGGTCGGTTCATTCTGTCACGGTTTTGCGAGGTGGTGATGGTGGGTGCGGATCCCAAAAAGCAGGCAGGAGGGAGCAGGAGGTTGTTTGACAAATTGTATTAAATTAAAGTCAGCAGGAACAAAATGTAAAACATCAAAATCATCTGAATGGAAAAAATACAAAGTAGCAAAAGAAGACCAAAAGTAAAACTCCGCCAAGTTTAAACACATACACAATGCATGCAGCAAACAAGCAGCAAGCAATGAATCGACATCGGATGGTCGTGCCGGGTGTCCTTTTAAGTGTCAATGATTAAAACGACCAGCACATGTGCAGGTGCAGGCGGGGCCGACAGCGCCCCCCGCTGGTCGCCAACCAGATCATGACAGTTTTTTCTTATATTAAACTGACATTTTGTAATTTTGCGTAAAATCTTGTTAAAGATTGCATATTCTTGGTGGACTTCATAAAACTTTGTGGACAAATGATTTTAAATTTCCTTTTATTTTTAAGTTGTTGCAGTATCACGTATAGTGACAAGTTCTAATTGCTCATGCAGATTTATTGATGTGTAATTGCTCCGGAAAACAGTTTACCAATCTGTTGATCAGGTGAGAGGTGTTGTGCATAAAATCATTGCCTAAATGAATATTGTGCTTCTCCATACTCATAAGCTTCATTCAGGCCCTATTTCACTGCGCCGTGGCCTGGAAAATCAATTACTAAAGGAAAGAGAAGCCCAATATACATAAAAAAAACTCACCGCAGTAAAATGCCATCGACATCAATTTAATCATGTTTTTTGTTTGTTGGTTGCTACTTTTATGCATAAAGAACTATCGAGTAATGTTTGTGATTGCTTGCATCTCCTAGCAAATTCAAGTCTTCGAACTCACAAGGAGGGCGCAGAGATTGTCATTCAATGGTTGGAGTGTGTTCATTACTGTCACTTTACATTCTTCATCTCGCGTCTGATTTGGCTATGTTAAACTGATTACATTGCAAGGTGGCTTAAACCCATTCAGTTTGATTCCACTTTTGCAACCTGCTGTGTAGAGTAACCTTACAGTTTTGTTTTTAATTGGGTTGGGAAGATGGTGGGTGGGGGTTAAAGAAAATAAGTAAAAATATGATAGAAAATCATTAGTTACCCACAATGACCTCTGTAACGATGACTTCATGGAGTGAATAGGAGGTGACAAATGCCACTGTATACTGCAGCCAAATAACCGAATGTGTGTTTGTGTGTGTGTGTGTGTGTGTGTGTGTGTGTGTGTGTGTGTGTGTGTGTGTGTGTGTGTGTGTGTGTGTGTGTGTGTGTGTGTGTGTGTGTGTGTGTGTGTGTGTGTGCGTGCGTGCGTGTGTGTGTGTGTGACCAGGGAGTTTGGTCGATGGAAGGTCAACAGCCTGGCGGTGGAGAAACGAGACAGTCTCAGTGGCAGTCGTGGTCTGGCTCTGCCCCTCGACCCCGAATTCATGCACACCATTCGCCAGCTGGGAAGACGGCCCAGCCTGCACGCAATTACAGAAAGTCTCATCAAAAAATATGGCACCCATCTCCTCCTATCTGCCACATTGGGAGGTACGGTAAAATACATGGGCCACCATCGCTCACTTTTCAATTTAGAGGGCATTATGTTTTATTTATTTATTTTTACTGTCTGTCTTTCTTGCAAACATCAAAGCCTATTTATTGTCAGTGGATCATGTTTTTTGTGGGGAAAAGGAAATTGGATTGGATTGGATTGGATTGGATTTGCGTTCATTAGTCTCGCAGTGGAGAAATTTACATTTCACAGCAGCAAAGTTATGAAAGAAATTAAAGTAGAAAAGCAAAACACAGGAGCAGCTGGAAAGGCAGCCACTCTCGCGGCGCCGTCTTGAAGTCAAAAGAACAAAAAATAAAACTAAATAACAAATAACATGACAACAAAGACACAGAGAGACATTCATTCTTAAGCACTTTCTGTACCCTCTTCGTTACATGAAGCAGAATTAATTCATTCACTGCCAGATGATGTGCAAAAGTGTGTCCACTGCAGTGCCAGGGTTTTTGTCATTTTCACTCAAATTGCAGGACCCACACAATATTGAATTTTAGAACTACATTAGCATTCAATAAAGTGTAAGAAACCTTTGACTCTGTTCTTTCATCAGAAAAAAATAGTTAATACCTAAAGTATATGGGTCTGGAGTTATATGAGCTAGAAATGGGGGTGATTGTACAAATGGCAAATACATTTCCCTCATGGGAGGAAAAAACATTGCCAGACGTCTCTCCGCAGTTTCATTCGTACCACCACAAGAAAAAAACAAAACCCGAACAAATTCAGGAATGGCGCTCCACATCATGCTTTTCAATTCCCGAATAAATTCGGGAATTGCAGTGAATGAGATAATAAAACAACAAGAGGCATGACTCAAATGGGTGCATTTTTTTTTTGTTCTTGTGTCATCAACGGCACGCAACCCGGAAAGGAGATTCATCACATCTATTTTTCTTAAAATGAACATTTTTTTAGAGATGGCTCTTCATTCTTGAAACATTTGAAATGCAGAAACAGCAAGATGCGCTGCAGACTACTTTTGGCGGAGAAGGGAATTGAGAAAAAAAACACACAAATTATATCTTTGACATCTGATGAAATATCAATGTCCAAAAACATTTTCAATTTGTCAGATATTTTCTTCAATTTACTATTTTAGGGATTATATTAGATTAGATTACATTAGATTAGATTAGATTAGATTAGATTAGATTGAGATTGAGATGAGATGAGATGAGATGAGATGAGATGAGATGAGATGAGATGAGATGAGATTAAATTAGATTAGATGAGCCGTTATTTGTCTCACAGTGGAGAAATTTACATATCACAGCAGCAAAAAAAAATCAGGACCTGCTGTAAAAGCAGCCACTCTCGCGGCGCCATCTTGAAGTCAAAACCAAAAAAAAAAAAAAAAACTAATAATATGACACAACACAGAAACACAGCATTAATATTTGCATGGTTCAACATTTAACCAAACCTCATGATGCTGCCACATTGTGCGGTCCGGGAAAATACATGGGCCACCAAGTGACTGGTGTGATGACATTACATGCTAAGAAAAAGACAGCAACAGTTCTATTCCCACCAAAAATGAGTTTTTGTATAGAAACATTGATAGTATTTTGATACCAGATTTGGCACTAAGACCCAATAGTACCACAAAATGTGACATTAATGATTGCCCTGAAATGACTGTGATTCACAATGATGGATAAATGATCCATTCCTTTTCTGTGACTTTGCCTCAATTTATCCAAACTGTCAGTTCCTCCACAGTACTCAATTACTACTTTTCAATCTAATACATAGAGATGCTAATGAAAGGTGATTAGTGTTGCCCGGTCAGAGCTAATGACACTGACTTGCGCCCTGTTTGTGACTGTCACCAGGGGAAGAGTCCTTAACAATTTTTGTGGACAAAAGGAAGCTGGGTCAAGAATCGGCGGCGGTGGGGGTTGAGGGCAGTAAAAGCAACAACACGGCCGGGGCAATTACACTGGAAGCACTCCACCAGCTGGCAGCTTCCTACTTCATAGACAGAGAGAGTACCCTGCGCAGGCTTCACCACCTCCAGATTGCCTCGACTGCCATACGGGTATGTATAGACACACGTAAAATGGAAAAAATGTGACGGAACAGCCTCAAATCCACTGAGTGGGTATCCAGCTCGACATAAAAGTTACGGTATACCCAGTGGCGGGCCATGGATTTCTTTGCTAGGCCCGCGTCATTGTGTGGCGTCATTTACTACTAGATGGTGCCGATAGCAAGGAAATAACTTGTGACTTGAAGAAACGTAAGAAATACGGTCATTAATCTGTTCAAATGTTTACTATGAGCGAGTGAATTGCTGTCCAACCTTTCTGAATGATCTCAATCTATTCTTGAAAAGTCTGTCTTGAAAATTGCCTTAATAGTGTATCTGCAACCGAATCCATTTCGTCTCCTTCAGCCATTGTGGGTTGACAAATCCGCTATTAAATCAACAGAATATATTTGCTTATGCAACTCGCTACAGAAATAGTGTGCTTGCTCTGATCACTCGCGGCTGATACTATGATTCGCTAGTGACTTGCCATTGATGTGACGACAATCAGAATTTGCGAAAACTCTGACGATGCTTAAATAATAAACACACACCTGGAAACAGCACAGCAGGGGAAAAGCAATGAAAGGAAGCTGAAGGACAATTTGGAATTATATAAAAAGAATTCATGGACAACATATAATTAAAATTAGTCTCTGATTAAGATATTTTTAGGCCAGAAGATGTTCCACCATTGTGTATACCGTATTTTCAAACCATTTTTATATATAGGGTGCACCACGTTATAAGAATATAAGACATTATATAATAAAAGCCACTATGTGTCTCACAATTGAGAAATTCACAATTTACAGCAGCAAAATTTGGACCGAAGAAAATAAAATAAAAGCATAAAGTATTTGCCTGTATAAATACTTTATTGAAAAAAAAAACCAAGAGTACATAGAACATAGCAAGAGAGAGTATAAAATTATACGGTATAAGCATTTATGCCACCGTATGTATGCATAAAAGCAGAAGAACATGCCTTGGGAAAAAATAATTACGGAAAACCTTTAAAACACCTAAAACTACTATTTATTATATATTTATGCAACTGTGTGTTGGGGTTGAGGGGGAGCATCATTTTTTTATTTAAAAGCATTTACACCTGGGGCTAACGTCAGTTCTGTTGGCAGTGTATACCATTTCTGTGCAGTCTAACAGCCGAATGTTGATGCACCGTTTGCTTTGAAATCTGGGCTCCCGACAACCTTACTTGGTTTATATTCAAAAAATGTATTCAGGAACCTTATCAGACCTTGCGGTCAGTGCAGTCAAAGTTTGTGATTCATCTTTGTATATGTGTGGTGGTTTTATTGCAGTTCTTTGTCCTGAACTGTCAAGTGTCTTCATAGTTACTCAATAAAACACCAACATTGTCATATTGTTTAGTTATTTTATTTTTCCCAGAGAATGCTGAAAACTATCAAATATATGTGAAGCAAACAAAAAAAAAACATGTATCTGGGGTTTTCTGCGAAGATCACTTCAAAGGTGCTTCAATCAAAATTGTCAGTAACATCAGTGAAAATCACCTTTGGTTGAGTGCATATGAAGTAGAACTATTAATTTAAAAGTAAAATTAGGAAGGATGAATATTGTAAGGCCAATTATACGAGGTATGCTGTGTGTGCCTGACATGAATAGGTTACATTCTTGAGCCGTGTACCCTTCTGATATTTATAATGAAGTTCAGTGAACAATACATCTGTGTCTGCTCTCAGTCGTACAGGAGTGGTCCAGCGAGGCAGCAATACGTTGGGGAAACTAAACAAATGCTCAAACAAAAGACAATATCAACATTGCAGGAATGATGCTCGTAGGCCTCAATCTGCAGTACATATGCACCTAAAAGCAGGCAACCACTCATTTGACGACAGTGAGGTTAAAATCTTATCAAATCGCCAAAGAATACAGATGGTTTGACACAGGAGTAAAAGAAGCAATTTTTATAAAAGAGCAAAACCCTTCACTAAATTGCCATGGTGGTATCATGTTTAATTTAGGCCTTGCGTACAACAGTCTTCTTAGGCCGATACCATGTATGCTTCGTCATGCTAATGAGGTGAAACGAGGAGCGAATAAGGTGAAACCAAAGCCAAGGATAGTACAATAGAAGTAATCAGATAGGACAATATATGTAATCAGATATATAATAGATATAGAGATAATCCGATAGAACAATACATGTAATCAGGTTGGCTTCAGGTAGCGGTCCACTGCTCCCACAACCTTAGAGCAGGGAACTATCAGAGCAGAGATCTGGCACCGCCACCTCTATCCATTAGGGATATAGGACCATGGTTACCAACACAACTTTAGTTCGCTGACGAAGCACTTTGGATGAGGAGCGAAACGTCCGACACCTTCAACGAAGTACAGATGACGGCTGAAGAGACCTTTTCAGTTACCTTTTAGTGAAAGGATAGAAAACAAGATATTCTAAGCATCACAAAATAAAAATGTCAACTGTATACTGTGCAAATCTGTGTTCAATCAATCCCGTAAACTAGCAGCCATGTCGCTCAACTGCAACATTGAAAGCAACACTTCATAGTTCAATTCAAACACATACCTATGGGCTTCCCAACCCCGAAGGAAAGTTTAAGAGTAGTGGACCAACGCGGTGGTTTCAAGGCCCTCCCGGCCAAACACCAATCATCCATTTTAACATCTAAAGTAGCTATTAGAGAGAATGCATGCATCAGCCCCAGGGTAAAACGTAGACGCTCAAGTGAGTAGCTGCTGATGAAGACAAGTGCCACCCCACAAACATCTTGTCATGGTTATCCGTCGGCCTGATCGATTAGCGATATCATCCCATTAATTTCCACCCAGTCTGTTTTCCATTCAATGAAATGCTGAAGAGGAAGACGGGGAGGGAATGAACATCGGTCTTTATGAGGGATCTAAAAAAAGCTGCTTCCATTGATATACTTTCATTAAAAATTGTACAATGTGCAAGGATTTTGTAGCTTAATTCTCTGGAGATTTGTGCATTTTAAATTTCTCAATTTGACAGCAGGGTCAATTACTGGTGGAACGAAGTTAGTAACTTTTTTGTCTGATGTTAGATGTTAGCAAAGTCGATCTCCTCCCTCTAATGGTTTCCTTTGAGAAGAAGCTAGAAAATTGAAGACCTTTTCATGATTTCTTCGCAATGTACTTGCATTCAAAAGTGATCCGAGGTATGAAGTACCTTCATGGCCTATGCAGTTTATTTAAAGTGGAAAAGTATTTGACTTCAACGTTGTGCTTGTAAGCATGTCTCGTTCCAACGTATGCATTCTGTAATAAATCTACTGTCATTCTATTTTGAAGTAAAAATAAACAAACAAATAAATACACAAAATAAATAAATAAAATAAACAAAATAATACATTTTTGGGAAAAATACAGTGATGTGACCAAAGTTTCTTTTTTTTTCTTTTGTACTGCATGCAGGTAACAGAAACCAGGACAGGGCCACTTGGATGCAGCAACTATGACAATCTGGACACTGTCAGCTCTGTTCTCGTTCACAGTCCAGAGAACAAGGTTCAACTACAAGGTAAGAAAAAGGTACATTTTTATGACGTCGTGAATAATTAGGATCCTATGTGGAAATATATTGGCGGTGTGATGCGATACGCCGTTATCACTCGTCATTCCCATTGAGTTGCACTTTCGTGGGCATGGCAGTGATACTCGTAGCATCGGCCATGCTTGGCTATCTTCACTCACATTATCAAAGCTTAGTTTCAATGATGGGTGGATGAAACCTTGCCATTTTTTAATTTAGTATCAGCATATTCAATATTGTCATGTCAGCCCGCCGTTGACTTTTTTTGGCCATCACATAGATTGGAGGAGAGTTTTTTCTGATGCTTGTTTTGGGCCTTCATGCATCAAGTCATGGCAGAGGATGTCTGGGCTTTTTGGACTCTCTCTGCTTGACCTGGATGGTCGCGGGGTACTTGTTCTTTTGGACACTAACGGCCATCATTTATGCAACACTCAACACATTTTGACCCCATTGTCTTACTGCGAGATGGAACCTTTGTGCAAACATAACATGATCATTTTTGTTTGGCCTGATTCAGAATATCTCATCTCATCTCATTTTCTGTACCGCTTATTCCTCATTAGGGTCGCGGGGGTTGCTGGAGCCTATCTCAGCTGTCTTCGGGCACGAGGCGGGGGACACCCCGAATTGGTTGCCAGCCAATCGCAGGGCACACAAAGACATACAACAGTCACTCTCACACTCACACCTAGGGACAATTTGGAGTGGTCAATCTGCCTGCCATGCATGTTTTTGGAGTGTGGGAGGAAACCGGAGGACCCAGAGAAAACCCACGCGGGTCCGGGGAGAACATGCAAACTCCACACAGGGAGGCCGGACTGGGACGCGAACCGGCGACCTCTGCACTGTGAAGCCGGTGTGCTAACCACTCGACTACCGGGCTGCCCTGATTCAGAATATACCCTCCTTTATTCCTTTGCACAAAGACTACTACTACCAATAATAATAATAATAATAATAATAATAATAATAATAATAATGGTTTGGCCTCCCTGTGTATAGTTTGCATGCTCTCCCTGGGCTTATGTGGGTTTTCTCCAGGTACTCCGGTTTCCTCCGACATTCCAAAAACATGCATTGCAGGGTGATTGAACACTTTAAATTAGGGGTCGGGAACCTTTTTGACGAAGAGAGCCATAAAAGTAAAATATTTAGAAATGTTTTTCAGTGAGAGCCACACGCACGCGCGCGCACACACACACACACACGCAAACACGCACGCGTGGCCACTTTTCAACAAAATGTCAGAATGTATTGTTTAAAATAACTTTGTGATAGTACTCACTGTTAACATGAAATTCAACTTGCCGGTCCAGAGGCGAAGTTACTGCTAGCTAGCCTGCACACGGCTCATAAGCTTCCACACTTGCTATCTGCAATATACTTCTCGCAGAAGTATGTTGATGCTAACGTTAACATAGGGCTTGTTTCATTGCAAATTAGAATCAGAACATTTTCTCTCCTTAAAGGCTAATACGCCGGTGCATTCAAGCTGAAGTGCACTCGTTGGGCTCATTTAAAGGGGCATTTACCTGTTTCAACATGACGGCCAGTATCATCCAATCAAAATGGCGCTTTCGGCCAACCTAGGTCAGTGTCATACAATCAAAATTGTGCTTTCCACCAACTGCAGCCTCAACGGGAGATGAACGGCGGAAAAAAAACGAGAATATGTATTTAGTTTTATCGGCGAGCCATATGCAATCATCAAAAGAGCCATATATGGCTCGTGAGCCATAGGTTCCCGACCCCTGCTCTAAATTGTCGCTAGGTTTGAGTGTGTGTGCAGATGATTGTTTATCTCTGTGTTCCCTGCAATTGGCTGGCAACTGGTTCAGGGTGTCGCCTGTCTACTGCCCGAAGACAGCTGGGATAGGTGCCATCATCATCCCATCGTTTTTGTTGTCATTCTTCCATTAATTTGCCTGTGTGATATGTGTGGGTTGTTTTGGTCAAGTACGTCAATTTGAATTGGATGCTTTTGTTCATTCTGAATGAGGCATTCTTTGTTTCATCTATTGCTACCACCATGGTTCTAAAGGTTTCTTTTCAGTTATATTGTTCTTTCCTGACTAGACATACCCATCCCAGAAATGGTAAAATAAATAAATAAATAAATACCTAATTAAAAAAGAAAAGGTATTTAAGATAACAAAAATACATTTAGGGATATATTAAAGCCATCCCTGATTAAAATTTATTGTTGACCAGGAAGTCGGTCCCATTTTTGTTGAGCGGAGAATTTTGGCCATGCTTGACTGTCTGCGATGTTATGACAGGAGTTTCATGGAGCCAAATGCATCCCAAAGGAGCTATGAAGAGGAATGAGAGTGGACGGCAAAAAAAGAGAGAGATGGTACAAGAAAACGTGACCCAATCTTTCTATATGCGTGTGACTCACCACTGGATAGACTAGTGGCAGTAAAAAAAAAAAATCACGTTGCAAACCTAGCCGAGAGCAAACCGAGAGCGACATCATAAACGCTCTGATCGCAACATCTCTGATCCTGGCACCCTCAGACGGGTCAAAGGAGACTTCAGTCTTTTGCTCCTCTCTCATCTACTAACAGGCAACCTTCAAATATGTGCTGCGAGGGGGGGCGCGGGGAATAAAACATTGCACCTATGGTGTATATTCATTGGACAAGAAAAAAAAAACATCTGGTTATTTGCGATTGTAATGATTAGTTTATGTGTGGAGTATTTGCTTTACTTGCCGTACTGGTTCGTGCAGATATCATTGTAAACTTCGGTGTGTATGTATTTGTGGTTGTGGTTGAATATTGAATTCATATTTGCTGTTTGCAGGCAGATATTGCCATTGCAAAAGAACATTTGTATTCACTTGACCCACGAGTATGAATAAAGGTTCAATAAAAGGACAGACAACTAAATATAGTAAATATTGCCTGTTATAGTAGGATTTATTTCTTGAATGGAATGTCATAGAGTCATTTCGTACAATGACTTCCAGAACATTCAAAGATTCGAATACCAAACATTTTTGAACCTCGATACCAAAGGAAAAAAATATACATACCGTATTTTCCGGTGTATAAGGCCACCAAAAAAAATCTTCATTTTCATCAAAAGATGACCCTGCGCCTTATATGCCGGTGCACCCCATATGTGAAAATATTGAGTCACAACAGGTCTCGCAACTACTGTCAGCACCCACCGACTCCATGTCCCCCATGTAGAAGTAATCTTGTGTAACCCCAGCCTATACTGTAGCGCCTGATATCTGGAAAAGTTTTGAAAATACAGGTAACATCCGAGTTATGAACGACTCAACTTGCGACCACCCGTACTTACGACCACAATTTTGGCCAGCCAGCCAGCCAACTTCTCACTCTCACGCAGCAATCGACCGCATGATGGCACCACAGGGGGGAGTATTCACAGACGCCGGCCGCGGCCCAGCCAGGACTAGAGCCGAGGCGGGTTGGGCGTCGGCGCTCAGGCACACGGGATTGCCGCGACGAAAACACCGCGTCGGGCCCAGCACCGGCCCTAACGCGTCGCCTCTTTTACACAGTTCGTTCTTCGTCGATGGGTCAGGCGCATCGGCGCCGCAGACGGCCACGGGGTCGGGCCACGGGGTCGGGCCATGCATCGGCGCGGTGAGCGGGGTAAGGGAAGCCGATAGAACACCGGTGACCCAGACCCACGCCTGCCCACCCGGGGAGCATCCAAATCAGGTTGTTTGCAAGTCATTTAGCACAGAGTCTCTATGCAACACTTTGACTGGATTTCAACGTACAACCATTTTGGCTTACGACCGGTTGGTCGGAACGGAACCCGGTCAAAAGTCGGATGTTAGCTGTACACTATTCATTGGGGTGTGCCTTATACACCGGAAAATATGTGGTGTGTGTGTGTGTGTGTGTGTGTGTGTGTGTGTGTGTGTGTGTGTGTGTGTGTGTGTGTGTGTGTGTGTGTGTGTGTGTGTGATAATAAGAGCTAATAAGTGAGTGACACTGGGTCCTTCCCGCAGAAACCTAATATGAGGTAAAATGGCCTTGCTGCTTTTAAGGGTTAACCGTGTCACGCCACTGTATTCAAGAGAGTCTGAGAACTCCACTGAAAGCACATTGATGTTTTTTAATGGGCCATTAATGTATAATTTGCCTTTTCAAAAGTCAGTTCAAGTACATTCTCCGACATAAGTGCAGGTAATAACTCATAGACTATTTTCAGCAGAACATTCAGTACCTTTTAGTATGAATTTCTGGCAGCAAGTCTGTGTAAACGGGAGGGCGTCAAAATGAACTGCTCCCAAGTGAAATAGATATTGGACCAAAATCGGCCATCCGGCCTCAGTGTAAGCATACAATTACTTTGTCAGTGTTGTCATGCCATTTGTTGACGGTAATTGGAAGCAGCAGATTAATTCTTCCATCTTTGGTGGCTAAGTTTAATAATTGCCTTGGTCCTGTCTTTCACGCTACACAGGGCTGCAGGTCGTCCTCCCAAGCTACTTGCAGAGCCGCTTCATTCAGGCGGCTCTCAACTACATTGGCTGTAAATCCGAGGGTCATTTTACATGCCAAAACGGTGAATGCTGGTGTGAGTGCAATGTGGAATTTCCACATTGTAACTGTCCTCATTCTGACCTGGACACTCTGGAAAACAACCTTGTGCGCATCAAAGAGGCCTGGAGGAGGACCAACGAGGAGTTTGAGGCATCCGGTGAGTCAGGTTTTTTGATTTATTGTTGGCCT